>NC_056739.1:868470838-868675838 GCF_019279795.1 Protopterus annectens | reverse complement strand
TGCATTAAAATATATTACTGTGGTACTATTAATATGGAGGAGGGATTTCTATGTACTGCGTCATGGAGCTAACCTAAGTCATGCTGTATAGTCATTGTAGGTTAGAGCATCCTGCTTCCTTTTCAAGATCAGTTTTCTGGTTCACTCATATTTGTGAAAACTATATTTAACCTTTTATGCTGCTGTGTCTTCTGGGTTTTACTTCAGTTTCAACACTGTTTTGATTAGCTGCTCAGTGCCCTACAACTTCTTTTATTGCATAATGTAGGACTGAATAGCATACAACCGTACGTTTTAGACCAATACAATACAACTGGGACTTGAGCTTCCCTTATACTTCCATAAATGCACAGTCATTTTCCATACTGCTTACCCTTAATTGCCTCATTAACAGTTCTAAATCAGACCAACTAACATAGAACCATACAGACAAGTTTTTCTCTTGTCTGTAACTTTCTCAGACGCTGGCAGAGATTCATATTTTAGTACTAGTTACTTAACCAGTTAGTGATTAATCTGACATAGATTTCATATGCATACATGTTAAGAGAAGATGCACAGTGCTGTGTAGATGGGCTGTGACTCACTCATATAGATACCCTCAAGTGTATTCCTTATAAATACTCCTGGGGGTTATTTACATCCCTATTCATTCAGGTGATATTACTATCGTTTATTTAACTTAAAGGTATGCAGTTCTCTTTGGTCAATGTATGCAGTGTCTGAATAAATACCTGTTCTTCTGGTATTGTGGCCTTAGTGGAATCAGGACTAAAACTAGAGGGTACCACTCTCTCTAATCAACAGTAGTATTCCAAAGCTAAAGGCCAGGTTCAAGATCTGGAATAGGTGGTAGTGTTCCGGTGGTATCTATTCTAGGAATGTAATATGTATACCAGTAGCAGCAGCTTCAATAAACATATTAGTCTAAGTGAGACTGTTTTATGTCTAAATGCAGAATTGATAATTGTCTCAAGCTTCCAATGGGTGTTGAGTGTTATAACCATCCAACTTACCCCTCATGTCTAAAAAGCATAACTGTAACTATAACAGTTTTCACTACCTTTAAAGGAATAGTGCACTGATAGTGAATAATTTCAGTATACATTAAAACCAACATGATGCCCCATAGTTAAATGACATCCTTGGTTGTGCAGATGCCCTCATTTAGCAATGGTTGTGCCATCAATAGTTATCACTGTATGGTTACAGTGATGATCCAGGGTTACAGTCTTATGGAACCACACCACTGCTGCCAATAAAAATATGTGTGGGACAGGGGCTGTAGTCTTAGATCTGCACCTCTGTCCCTAATAATTATAGGCATCAACAATAAACAAGTCAAACAAATATAAATAAATATTAAGGTAATAAATACCTGATGGAGTTTGGCCTTAAGAGTATCTAGCAAAATGAACATACCTGCATTGGAATATGAATCACAGCACTCACACACAGATGTGGTTTTCATTAACAGCTATAATGCAGGATTGTGGGAACTGACTTCCCATGCCCAGCACTGGGAGATATACAAAAAGCATAATTATTTGAAAGTAACTTTCCCATAACATAATTCTTTTGAACTAATCTTACTTCAGTGCATGAAAATACAATACATGAATAAATAGGGATGTGTTCTCTGCCCACATTTATTCTCCCTGTATATTAATGACTGCACCTCTAAGGACCCCTCTGTCAAACTTATTAAATACGCAGATGATACAACTATCATCTGGCTCATCAGGAATGGTTATGAGTCTGCATACAGATGGGAGGTTGAGCAGCTGGCTCTTTGATGTACTCAGAATAATCTGGAACTGAACACTGTTAAAAGTGTGGAGATGACAGTGGACTTTGAGTGGTACTACAATATTATCCCTCCTCTTTATATTTAATACTGCTGTGTCGGTTGTGGAAACCTTCAAGTTCTGGGATCTATAATCTCACGGGACATGAAGTGGGAAACCAATATAAGGTCCATCATAAAAAAGGCACAACAGCGAATGTACTTTCTGTGACAGCTGAGGAAGTTCAACCCCCCACAGGGGGTTCTCATCCATAACAGTGAGGTTTGGATCTCTGTCCAATCATGACAAAAATAGGTTACACTGAATAGTCAGGTCTGCTGAAAACATCACTGGTGCTAGTTTGCTCTCCTTACAGGACCTGCACTATTCCAGAATCATGAAAAGGGCAGGGGAGATCATCACTGACCCTTCACATCCAGGCCACCATCTTTTTGAACTATTACCATCAGCTAGGCATTATGCAAGCAGTAATGCCCCACAGGGTATGTGTTAATGTGTAATTAATGCCCACCCAAAGGTGTTGTGACACCCCTGGAAGGGCATTAATTACACATTAACACATACCATGGAGGGCATTATTGCACTTAGAGAATGGCCTCTCTGTAAAATTGTTGTGTTTTACTTACTTATGTATTTTTTTAAGTTCTATTTTATTATTTTAATATATTTTTAATGTAAAATAGTTCCTCCACCTAATGTTTCGTATTGCTCTAGTATACGTTAAGTGTTAGAGAAAGCATTTTACATCCAAAATATATTAAAAAATTAAAAGAGTGCTTAAAAAATACATAAGTAAGCAAAACACAACAATTTTACAGAGAGCCCATCCTCTAAGGGCTGGCACAGATCATTCTCTCTTCAGTCTTTCTCAGCCTTATCAGGGGATCATTGGTTCACTTTCATACTTCACTCACTCACTCTGTGTCACACACACACACACACACACACACACACACACACACACACACACACACACACACACACACACACACACACACACAGTCTCTCTGCTTTCATGCACACATTCACTCACCCTTTTTCTCAATCTCTCACAGTCTGCAGCTGCTTTCATATACACATTCAGTCTCACACTCTCTCTCAATCTCTCTTACACAGTCTCCTCTACTTACATACATGCATTCACTCACACATCACTCTCACTTTCTGTCTCACTCTCTTGCTCTTTGTCTGTCTCACACACACACACACACACACACACACACACACACACACACACACACACACACACACACACACACACACACACACACACACACACACACACACACACACACACACACACACACACACACACACACACACACTCAATCGAGCACTCCCTCTCTTACTCTCATACACGCATACAGTTTCTTACGCGTGCGTTATTTTTTTTTATTTTTTTATTTTACACTTGCTAAACAGCAAAAGTGCTGCTTAACGAGTATAAAATAATGGCTCGCTCTTACTTTCACTGACATGCATACACACACACACACACACACACACACACACACACACACACACACACACACACACAGACCTTTTTTTTTATCTTCTTTTTTTTTACATTTTACACTCACTAAACTGCAGAAGAGCTGTTTAGTGAGCGTAAAATTATGGCGACCGTTTCGTTTTCTGAGTCCAAGATCCACAGCAGCTTGATATGCTGCCGTGAAGCAGTGGACTCATTTTTCAGCAGGCATTACTTGTACATTAAAATCCTGCTGGGGAATGTTTGTTCTTCAATCAGGGTACTGATGTACAGTAAGGCCATTCTCTAAAGATTAATACACACCAAAACAAGCAGACATAAGAACATTTTATTCCACAGGCCATCAAGTTCATAATCAGTAAATTCAGCTTATTAGGTTGGGCCATTCTTTTTCCCAACCCTCCGAGGATTCTGCAGTATTGTTTAGATTACTTTTTTGTCTTGTTCTTAATAGTTACATGTATGTCATTTGTCTTGTTCTTAATAGTTGTATGTATGTCTTTTATGTAATTCATACTTGGAGAGTCACTAAAACTGGAGTCAAATTCCTTGTATGTGTGCATACTTGGCCAATAAATGTGATTCTGATTCTGAAATAAAATGAACAGAGAAAAAAAGATACATTCTTAATACAAACAGCAGATTAATTCTTATAATTTAAACAAAACAAGTCGTTCTTCCTTCTTGCCTAATTTGTAACATTTGACCTGGCATGTGTGCTCACACAGAAAGATAGTAAAATTGGTCTTGAATACCTGTTTAATATTTTCCTGCTACTGCTGGAGGAATATTTTCTCTTTCTGAAAGGCAGGAAGAATTTATAGTAAGCCAACACTCTGACTGCTGAAGTGAAACAGACATTTACAGCCAAGTATATAAATATCCCATGTTTTTGCAAAAATGTAAGTGTGATGAGACACTGACATAACGCAGTGAGTACTACAACTCTAGAAAGGAATAGAGACTATCACCATAGCAGATAAAGCATTTTTTTAATCAGAGACATGCTGTACTGCTAGGACATCATCTTTTCTGGACGAAATCAACAAATTAGCTGGTAGAGCCAAAAGACACATTGATATTTCCGTGTTGGTGACCTATTAATCACATCCTTTTGCAAGGCAGCAGAAACGTTGGAAATCACTATGTGTAGTCTCAGGCACTCAAAGGATTGGAATATTAACCTTTTTTTTTTTTCTCAGTTGTATTACCATTTATGTATTATGTATTAATATCTGTCTTAATTCAGATTGAATATATTTCGTGTAAAACTACGATGTATAACTTTTCAAATTAGAAACTGAAGCAAATGTGAGTATTTCCTTGTACTTCGGGCTTTGCCTAATGCAAGTCTGTTGTAAATCAGTACAGTATTTTTGTTCTATGTTTCAAGATTGTAAAATTCTTCTTCTTAAAATGTAATAATTTGGAGATTTTCTCCCTGGGCCTCCACTGAAAATGGGCTTCTACCCAGTCAGACTTTCCCAGTAAACAAATGGCAATAAATAAATAAATAAATTGCCCCTGTAGGTTATTTCAGATGAGTTAAAACAAAACACTTGTGCCATTGTTACCACTGCTATATCTAACCATAATGCTAATAAATAAATAAATAAATAAATTGCCCCTGTAGGTTATTTCAGATGAGTTAAAACAAAACACTTGTGCCATTGTTACCACTCCTATATCTAACCATAATGCTAATAAATAAATAAATTAATTAATTAATTGCCCCTCTAGGTTATTTCAGATGAGTTAAAACAAAACACTTCTGCCATTGTTACCACTCCTATATCTAACCATAATGCTAATAAATAAATAAATGAATTGCCCCTGTAGGTTATTTCAGATGAGTTAAACCAAAACAGTTGTGCCGCTGTTACAACTCCTATATCTAACCATAATGCTAATAAATAAATAAATAAATAAATAAATTGCCCCTGTAGGTAATTTCAGATGAGTTAAAACAAAACACTTGTGCCATTGTTACCACTCCTATATCTAACCATAATGCTTATAAATAAATTAATTAATTAATTAATTGCCCCTGTAGGTTATTTCAGATGAGTTAAAACAAAACACTTGTGCCATTGTTACCACTCCTATATCTAACCATAATGCTAATAAATAAATAAATAAATAAATTGCCCCTGTAGGTTATTTCAGATGAGTTAAAACAAAACACTTGTGCCATTGTTACCACTCCTATATCTAACCATAATGCTAATAAATAAATAAATAAATAAATACATTGCCCCTGTAGGTGATTTCAGATGAGGTAAAACAAAACACTTGTGCCATTGTTACCACTCCTATATCTAACCATAATGCTAATAAATAAATAAATAAATAAATAAATTAATTGCCCCTGTAGGTTATTTCAGATGAGTTAAAACAAAACACTTGTGCCATTGTTACCACTCCTATATCTAACCATAATGATAATAAATAAATAAATAAATAAATAAATAAATAAATAAATAAATAAATTGCCCCTGTAGGTTATTTCAGAGGAGTTAAAACAAAGCACTTGTGCCATTGTTACCACTCCTATATCTAACCATAATGCTAATAAATAAATTAATTAATTAATTAATTGCCCCTGTAGGTTATTTCAGATGAGTTAAAACAAAACACTTGTGCCATTGTTACCTCTCCAATATATAATCATAATGCTAATAAATAAATTAATTAATTAACTAATTAATTGCCCCTGTAGGTTATTTCAGATGAGTTAAAACAAAACACTTGTGCCATTGTTACCTCTCCTATATCTAACCATAACGCTAATAAATAAATAAATTAATTAATTAATTGCCCCTGTAGGTTATTTCAAATGAGTTAAAACAAAACACTTGTGCCATTGTTACCTCTCCTATATCTAACCATAATGCTAATAAATAAATAAATAAAAAAAATTGCCCCTGTAGGTTATTTCAGATGAGTTAAAACAAAACACTTGTGCCATTGTTACCACCCCTATATCTAACCATAATGCTAATAAATAAATAAATAAATAAATTGCCCCTCTAGGTTATTTCAGATGAGTTAAAACAAAACACTTGTGCCATTGTTAACACTCCTATATCTAACCATAATGCTAATAAATAAATAAATAAATAAATTGCCCCTGTAGGTTATTTCAGATGAGTTAAAACAAAACACTTGTGCCATTGTTACCACTCCTATATCTAACCATAATGCTAATAAATAAATAAATAAATTGCCCCTGTAGGTTATTTCAGATGAGTTAAAACAAAACACTTGTGCCATTGTTACCACTCCTATATCTAACCATAATGCTAATAAATAAATAAATAAATAAATTGCCCCTGTAGGTTATTTCAGATGAGTTAAAACAAAACACTTGTGCCATTGTTACCACTCCTATATCTAACCATAATGCTAATAAATAAATAAATAAATTGCCCCTGTAGGTTATTTCAGATGAGTTAAAACAAAACACTTGTGCCATTGTTACCACTCCTATATCTAACCATAATGCTAATAAATAAATAAATAAATAAATTGCCCCTGTAGGTTATTTCAGATGAGTTAAAACAAAACACTTGTGCCATTGTTACCACTCCTATATCTAACCATAATGCTAATAAATAAATAAATAAATAAATAAATTGCCCCTGTAGGTTATTTCAGATGAGTTAAAACAAAACACTTGTGCCATTGTTACCACTCCTATATCTAACCATAATGCTAATAAATAAATAAATAAATTGCCCCTGTAGGTTATTTCAGATGAGTTAAAACAAAACACTTGTGCCATTGTTACCACTCCTATATCTAACCATAATGCTAATAAATAAATAAATAAATAAATTGCCCCTGTAGGTTATTTCAGATGAGTTAAAACAAAACACTTGTGCCATTGTTACCACTCCTATATCTAACCATAATGCTAATAAATAAATAAATAAATTGCCCTGTAGGTTATTTCAGATGGGTTAAAACAAAACACTTGTGCCATTGTTACCACTCCTATATCTAACCATAATGCTAATAAATAAATAAATAAATAAATTGCCCCTGTAGGTTATTTCAGATGAGTTAAAACAAAACACTTGTGCCATTGTTACCACTCCTATATCTAACCATAATGCTAATAAATAAATAAATAAATTGCCCCTGTAGGTTATTTCAGATGAGTTAAAACAAAACACTTGTGCCATTGTTACCACTCCTATATCTAACCATAATGCTAATAAATAAATAAATAAATAAATTGCCCCTGTAGGTTATTTCAGATGAGTTAAAACAAAACACTTGTGCCATTGTTACCACTCCTATATCTAACCATAATGCTAATAAATAAATAAATAAATAAATTGCCCCTGTAGGTTATTTCAGATGAGTTAAAACAAAACACTTGTGCCATTGTTACCTCTCCTATATCTAACCATAATGCTAATAAATAAATAAATTAATTAATTAATTGCCCCTCTAGGTTATTTCAGATGAGTTATAACAAAACACTTCTGCCATTGTTACCATTCCTATATCTAACCATAATGCTAATAAATAAATAAATGAATTGCCCCTGTAGGTTATTTCAGATGAGTTAAACCAAAACAGTTGTGCCGTTGTTACCACTCCTATATCTAACCATAATGCTAATAAATAAATAAATAAATAAATTGCCCCTGTAGGTGATTTCAGATGAGTTAAAACAAAACACTTGTGCCATTGTTACCACTCCTATATTTAACCATAATGCTAATAAATAAATAAATAAATGTATTAATTGCCCCTGTAGGTTATTTCAGATGAGTTAAAACAAAACACTTGTGCCGTTGTTACCACTCCTATATCAAACCATAATGCTAATAAATAAATAAATAAATAAATTGCCCCTGTAGGTGATTTCAGATGAGTTAAAACAAAACACTTGTGCCATTGTTACCACTCCTGTATCTAACCATAATGCTAATAAATAAATACATAAATAAATTGCCCCTGTAGGTTATTTCAGATGAGTTAAAACAAAACACTTGTGCCATTGTTACCACTTTTATATCTAACCATAATGCTAATAAATAAATAAATAAATAAATTGCCCCTGTAGGTGATTTCAGATGAGTTAAAACAAAACACTTGTGCCATTGTTACCACTCCTATATCTAACCATAATGCTAATAAATTAATTAATTAATTAATTAATTGCCCCTGTAGGTTATTTCAGATGAGGTAAAACAAAACACTTGTGCCATTGTTACCACTCCTATATCTAACCATAATGCTAATAAATAAATGAATAAATTGCCCCTGTAGGTTATTTCAGATGTAGTAAAACAAAACACTTGTGCCATTGTTACCACTCCTATATCTAACCATAATGCTAATAAATAAATAAATAAATAAATTGCCCCTGTAGGTGATTTCAGATGAGTTAAAACAAAACACTTGTGCCATTGTTACCACTCCTATATCTAACCATAACGCTAATAAATAAATAAATTAATTAATTAATTGCCGCTGTAGGTTATTTCAGATGAGTTAAAACAAAACACTTGTGCCATTGTTACCTCTCCTATATCTAACCATAACGCTAATAAATAAATAAATTAATTAATTGCCCCTGTAGGTGATTTCAGATGAGTTAAAACAAAACACTTGTGCTGTTGTTACCACTCCTATATCTAACCATAATGCTAATAAATAAATAAATAAATAAATTGCCCCTGTAGGTTATTTCAGATGAGTTAAAACAAAACACTTGTGCCATTGTTACCACTCCTATATCTAACCATAATGCTAATAAATAAATAAATAAATTGCCCCTGTAGGTTATTTCAGATGAGTTAAAACAAAACACTTGTGCCATTGTTACCACTCCTATATCTAACCATAATGCTAATAAATAAATAAATAAATAAATTGCCCCTGTAGGTTATTTCAGATGAGTTAAAACAAAACACTTGTGCCATTGTTACCACTGCTATATCTAACCATAATGATAATAAATAAATAAATAAATAAATTGCCCCTGTAGGTTATCTCAGATGAGTTAAAACAAAACACTTGTGCCATTGTTACCACTCCTATATCTAACCATAATGCTAATAAATAAATAAATAAATAAATTGCCCCTGTAGGTTATTTCAGATGAGTTAAAACAAAACACTTGTGCCATTGTTACCACTCCTATATCTAAACATTATGCTAATAAATAAATAAATACATAAATAAATTGCCCCTGTAGGTTATTTCAGATGAGTTAAAACAAAACACTTGTGCCATTGTTACCACTCCTATATCTAACCATAATGCTAATAAATAAATAAATAAATAAATTGCCCCTGTAGGTTATTTCAGATGAGTTAAAACAAAACACTTGTGCCATTGTTACCACTCCTATATCTAACCATAATGCTAATAAATAAATAAATAAATAAATAAATTGCCCCTGTAGGTTATTTCAGATGAGTTAAAACAAAACACTTGTGCCATTGTTACCACTCCTATATCTAACCATAATGTTAACAAATAAATAAATAAATTGCCCCTGTAGGTTATTTCAGATGAGTTAAAACAAAACACTTGTGCCATTGTTACCACTCCTATATCTAACCATAATGCTAATAAATAAATTAATTAATTAATTGCCACTCTAGGTTATTTCAGATGAGTTAAAAAAAAACACTTGTGCCATTGTTACCACTCCTATATCTAACCATAATGCTAATAAATAAATAAAATAATTAATTAATTGCCCCTGTAGGTTATTTCAGATGAGTTAAAACAAAACACTTGTGCCATTGTTACCACTCCTATATCTAACCATAATGCTAATAAATAAATAAATAAATTGCCCCTGTAGGTTATTTCAGATGAGTTAAAACAAAACACTTGTGCCATTGTTACCACTCCTATATCTAACCATAATGCTAATAAATAAATAAATAAATAAATAAATGAATAAATTGCCCCTGTAGGTTATTTCAGATGAGTTAAAACAAAACACTTGTGCCATTGTTACCACTCCTATATCTAACCATAATGCTAATAAATAAATAAATAAATAAATTGCCCCTGTAGGTTATTTCAGATGAGTTAAAACAAAACACTTGTGCCATTGTTACCACTCCTATATCTAACCATAATGCTAATAAATAAATAAATAAATTGCCCTGTAGGTTATTTCAGATGAGTTAAAACAAAACACTTGTGCCATTGTTACCACTCCTATATCTAACCATAATGCTAATAAATAAATAAATAAATTGCCCCTGTAGGTTATTTCAGATGAGTTAAAACAAAACACTTGTGCCATTGTTACCACTCCTATATCTAACCATAATGCTAATAAATAAATAAATTAATTAATTAATTGCCCCTGTAGGTTATTTCAGATGAGTTAAAACAAAACACTTGTGCCATTGTTACCACTCCTATATCTAACCATAATGCTAATAAATAAATAAATAAATAAATTGCCCTGTAGGTTATTTCAGATGAGTTAAAACAAAACACTTGTGCCATTGTTACCACTCCTATATCTAACCATAATGCTAATAAATAAATAAATAAATTGCCCTGTAGGTTATTTCAGATGAGTTAAAACAAAACACTTGTGCCATTGTTACCACTCCTATATCTAACCATAATGCTAATAAATAAATAAATAAATTGCCCCTGTAGGTTATTTCAGATGAGTTAAAACAAAACACTTGTGCCATTGTTACCACTCCTATATCTAACCATAATGCTAATAAATAAATAAATAAATAAATTGCCCCTGTAGGTTATTTCAGATGAGTTAAAACAAAACACTTGTGCCATTGTTACCACTCCTATATCTAACCATAATGCTAATAAATAAATAAATAAATAAATTGCCCCTGTAGGTTATTTCAGATGAGTTAAAACAAAACACTTGTGCCATTGTTACCACTCCTATATCTAACCATAATGCTAATAAATAAATAAATAAATAAATTGCCCTGTAGGTTATTTCAGATGAGTTAAAACAAAACACTTGTGCCATTGTTACCACTCCTATATCTAACCATAATGCTAATAAATAAATAAATAAATTGCCCCTGTAGGTTATTTCAGATGAGTTAAAACAAAACACTTGTGCCATTGTTACCACTCCTATATCTAACCATAATGCTAATAAATAAATAAATAAATAAATTGCCCCTGTAGGTTATTTCAGATGAGTTAAAACAAAACACTTGTGCCATTGTTACCACTCCTATATCTAACCATAATGCTAATAAATAAATAAATAAATAAATTGCCCCTGTAGGTTATTTCAGATGAGTTAAAACAAAACACTTGTGCCATTGTTACCACTCCTATATCTAACCATAATGCTAATAAATAAATAAATAAATAAATTGCCCCTGTAGGTTATTTCAGATGAGTTAAAACAAAACACTTGTGCCATTGTTACCACTCCTATATCTAACCATAATGCTAATAAATAAATAAATAAATAAATTGCCCCTGTAGGTTATTTCAGATGAGTTAAAACAAAACACTTGTGCCATTGTTACCACTCCTATATCTAACCATAATGCTAATAAATAAATAAATAAATAAATTGCCCCTGTAGGTTATTTCAGATGAGTTAAAACAAAACACTTGTGCCATTGTTACCACTCCTATATCTAACCATAATGCTAATAAATAAATAAATAAATAAATTGCCCTGTAGGTTATTTCAGATGAGTTAAAACAAAACACTTGTGCCATTGTTACCACTCCTATATCTAACCATAATGCTAATAAATAAATAAATAAATTGCCCCTGTAGGTTATTTCAGATGAGTTAAAACAAAACACTTGTGCCATTGTTACCACTCCTATATCTAACCATAATGCTAATAAATAAATAAATAAATAAATTGCCCTGTAGGTTATTTCAGATGAGTTAAAACAAAACACTTGTGCCATTGTTACCACTCCTATATCTAACCATAATGCTAATAAATAAATAAATAAATAAATAAATTGCCCCTGTAGGTTATTTCAGATGAGTTAAAACAAAACACTTGTGCCATTGTTACCACTCCTATATCTAACCATAATGCTAATAAATAAATAAATAAATAAATAAATTGCCCCTGTAGGTTATTTCAGATGAGTTAAAACAAAACACTTGTGCCATTGTTACCACTCCTATATCTAACCATAATGCTAATAAATAAATAAATAAATAAATTGCCCCTGTAGGTTATTTCAGATGAGTTAAAACAAAACACTTGTGCCATTGTTACCACTCCTATATCTAACCATAATGCTAATAAATAAATAAATAAATAAATAAATAAATAAATAAATTGCCCCTGTAGGTTATTTCAGATGAGTTAAAACAAAACACTTGTGCCATTGTTACCACTCCTATATCTAACCATAATGCTAATAAATAAATAAATAAATAAATTGCCCCTGTAGGTTATTTCAGATGAGTTAAAACAAAACACTTGTGCCATTGTTACCACTCCTATATCTAACCATAATGCTAATAAATAAATAAATAAATAAATAAATAAATAAATAAATAAATTGCCCCTGTAGGTTATTTCAGATGATTTAAAACAAAATACTTGTACCATTGTTACCACTCCTATATCTAACCAAAATGCTAATAAATAAATAAATAAATTGCCCCTGTAGGTTATTTCAGATGAGTTAAAACAAAACACTTGTGCCATTGTTACCACTCCTATATCTAACCATAATGTTAATAAATAAAATACCAGATAACCCCATTAAAGGTAAAGCTCTGGTTCTGATAGACTGCACCTATAATTCCTTCGGGCTTCTGACACTCTTACTGGTTTTCTGAGTATGCATAGGTTTATAGGCGAGTATTAGGCCAATTAGTGAATAGACCATTACAATCTTAACCAATAAGTCATATTCAAAAGTTCCCTTCTGCTTTCAGGACGTCTGCTCAACCTAGATAAGGGGAGAATTTGAGACTGCCCATCCAATTGTCTAGGTTTACCTTGAAGGTACTAAAGATGCTACCCGCTTTAACATGTAGTGGAAATTTGTTCCAGAGGTGGGGGATGCACTGCGATATGACTCTATTACACCACTTGATGAAGGTATAGCTTCTTTAAACGAGTATTTGCAGAGCCATTTGCTCCGCAAAGGAATAATAGATTTAGGAGGACCAAATCTTTCATGGCAGTAGAGGCTAGGCACAGATCCCATAGAGAAGTCTATAAGAGACCCAAGTAAAATGAGAGAGAGAGAGAGACAGCGAGAGGTCTGTCACTGTTTCTGGATAACTAATGGCCTTGAGATCATTGATCTTTTTAGTTAGAAATTTGTTTTTAGTTAGGAATCTCCTGAGGTCTCACAAGTTGGATGGAACTTAGACAAATCTGTGCTGGAAGTAGTAGTATATTGATAATAACCTCAGGGCCTAGCAACTTTGGTTGATAGATGCATAGGGAGTTACTAGGCATATAGTCCACCAGGCTTTTAAAGAGCCTAGCCCGAATTCCCAGTTGGCCTAAAGCACTGTTGGGTTGATTTCCTTGCTCAAGGTCACACAATAGACAAATGAAGGCTAAAGGAATCAAACCCTGTACCACAAGAAGTAGCTTGTTAACAATTCAAAGCCTTAATCCTCTGCACTAACTACCAGGCAAATACATGTAAAAATATCCTTCCCAGTCCCTATGTGGTAATTCTTTTGAAATAATTTTCTGTTAGGAGGGCTGGAATCAAACCAGAGCCCAAATTTTAAGTGCACATCTCTTGGGGAAACCCTCTCTGTCCTTATCTGAACATCACAAGTGCAGATTGTGATTATTTTATCAAGTAAAGAAAACATTTACTGATAGGGCTGGTGTCACTTTGTAGGCAGAGAAACGGAAAACCTTTCAAAGAGTAAAGGATACTTTAATCCATAGGGAAGATAGGTGTGGTCCTTTGGAGCACTGGAGTGAGTTACACTTCCTCAGTGAGGAGTGGGAGATGGAGACCCCTGTATCTGCCTAAGTGTTGGAGGAGGCTGAGACTGTTATCACTCAAAAGATAACAAGCAGATTGTAGTCTGTCCAGACTCCCAGTATGGTGAACTTTGAAATGACTCAGTAGGAGGATGATTCTAGACGTTAGATCAGGGAACATAAGGCTAGTGTCTGACCACCATCACCATAGTTTGAGGTACACAATGACCTACTGCATAGGGTAACAAAAGAGAGAGAGAAGAAGCTGCTTGACAGCTGCTTGTAACTGTATTAAAGAATAAAAGTTATGAAAATGGCTCACAGCCATGTGTTGAGGTGAACCACTTGTGCATAGCAAAACTAAAGTAAGTTCCTAGAGGGGTTCTATTGGCAAGGTACAAGGAAGGATTTTGAAAAAATGTTCTACTAAATATGTTATATGAGAAGACAGTCACAAATCTAGAGGCTGTTTGATGCTGATTATATAGGTGCAATTTAAAGAACTGCAATGGACATTGTAGGGTCAATGTTCAGATCTAGCAATGGACATCATTATGCATTAGTGATATCAGATTTCCTGAGGTTATTCCCCTCAGGTAAGTAAACGTCAAAGCCATTGCTAAAGAACCGGTACTATTATTCTTCCTGGTAGACATACCAAAGAAGATTTTGACAGTTAACTCAAAGATCATGAGGCACCTCTGTCAGAACGTTGAGGTGAAACAGTTAAGAAACTCTGTTTACCACCTTCAAACAGACGGTTTGCTGAAGGGACTCAGCAGAACTCTAAAGTCTGTGCTGAGGAAAATTGTAAGAAACACAGATGAAAATGGAACCAATTGTTACCTTATTTGTTGCTTTCTTTGCGAGGGTTACCGTAAACTTCTGAAGTTTTAATACTTTTGAATTATTTTACGGTAGATGCATAGAGGGCTGTTGGATATAGTAAGGGAAACATGAGGGAAGAAGAAACTCCCTTACGAATGTAGTCAGGCCCAATGCTAACTTAGCTGAGAGGATGCTAATAAATGACGCAAATGCTCAGAGAACGTAATTGAAAATGGAGAGCAAGTTTTGCTTCGGGTCTTCACAAGTGAGAGTAAGTTCCTTACTTAATGGGAGGAACCTAATGAAGTCATCATCTGTGGGAATGAGGTAAAATGTGAGATGAGGCAGATAGGGAAGAGATGCCCGAACAAATTTATCATATCAAAGTGCTGAAGCTATGAAAAGAAATTAAGGATGATGTGATTGTAGAATCAGAAGTCTTTTGTGTTTTACGGTTTGTGTGTTTCAGTAAAGGATATTCCATTTATAACTCAACTGTGGACTACCTACTATTTTATTATTTTGTAGTACGTATTTTAAAGTTCGATTTTTATTAGTGAACTAGGTGCATAATATATTTAAAGGAGTGAATTTTAAACCCTCCACACTGCAAAGTTTCTGCTTGGTTTGTTTGGGGTGAAATGTCTCTGACCAAGAACAGGAGAACTGATTACTCTTCATACTCCTTATGTAACAAAGGCATGAGGTCCAGGAGAGTCTTTTGAGAAATGGAAACAACTTCTCTGAATTGCCATGCTGAACCTTCATTATTATGTACCACATAGAAACTATTCCAGAGAAAAAAGTTAATCTAAAGCCTTACAGAATAATCAGAAGCCCAAAATCAAGCAGCACAAGAATAAATTAAGTACAACTGGGAGTGACTGAAGATTCAGCTAATGAGGGGATAGCTCCATTTTACTAATATCCAAACTGGATGGCATGATCTAATTTTTTAATGACTTTTATAAATTAAATAGCATCTTCAAGTTTGGTAGCTGCAATATGCCTTGGGAGATGATCTAGTGGAATGGCTGGGTAAAATCATGTTTCTTACTATGCAGGATGTGACCAAAGGATATTGGCAGAGTCCCCTAATTAAATATGCTAATAGAAAAACTGCTTTCTCCACTGTGGATGGCTTCTTTCACTATACCATACTTTGGTGGCCTGACTAGATTTGATGATTGATGGACAGAGTGTAGAGACCTCTTCAAGCTTATATCCACTCAGTGGAATGGGATTCTCATCTCCTGAAAGTCCAGCCAGTGCCAGACTCTATGAAGGGAGGCCAGGCTAACTGTCAATCCTCAAAAATGTAAGTTTCACATGATGGACATCGGATATTTGAGGTATGCTATAGCAGATGAGTAAATCAAGCTCTGAGAGAGAGAGAGAGAGAGAGAGAGAGAGAAATATCAAGTACCTCAAGCAGTACAAGGAAGTTAGTGTTTTCCTTGGGCTTGAGGGATATTGTAGAAAAGACATCCTGATATTTGCTTCTATAGTCTGTCCTATAAATGGCCTGAGTAAGATGAAGATGTCAGAAAAGGTCAAGTAGATCTCAGAAGCCAACAGGGCATTTAAGAGTTTCAAACAGAGTCTTTGAACCAAACCAGTCCTGATGTCCCCTGACTTTTCCAAGTCTTTTTGTGGTCTACACAGATGTATCAGAGGTAGGACTAAGAGCAATGTTCACACAGAGAATGGTTCATTTAGAGCAATCAGTCTCCTATTTAGGCATATAAATAGGTAAACCTGACAGTAGATAGTCTACTGTTAAGAAGGAATGCCCATTAGTAAGTGGGCCCTAGGGTTGCTATGGTACTATCTGAGAGGTAGAGAATTTATGCTTGTTACAGATCACATCCTTCTTTAATGACTTCATCAGCAAAAGAGGACAATGTTAAGCTTTACCCCAACTCAGCAACCATTCCAGTTTTGATTCCTGCACCATCTAAGTTCACCATGTAGTCAACATCACAATGTAGATGGCCTGTTTAGGGTTCACTGATCTTCCTGTGGGCTGAAAACCAGTGATCTCTAACTGTGGCTAGTCTGTAACAACAGCAGGAGTTGCCTAAGGGATAGAACTGGTAGGCTGAGTCAGGGCTATTGGGTGTACTAAAACACTACGCTACACAGATTATCTAAAGCTAGAAACATTTATAAGCAGAGATTAGAGACTGATCCACTTTAAAGAAATTACCTGCAATCTCAGGAAATGAGAGGCAGATTAATACTGGACCATTTATAATTCTGGTCAGCTGTCAGTAGGGCAGATGTCAGTGTACAAGAGTCAAGAGGAGTTCTAAGGGTTTTGTTTGCAAACATGAGACACACCAAGGATGGGGCAGTCAGTTCTGAAACAGGAAGTTCATCTCTGGAGTTTCTTTGTGTCATTGGAAGTCCTGATGGCTGAGACCCAGAACAGCTTTTACTGTTAAGAGTTGCAAGCCTGCGATGTTTGCCTTGTTTCAGCAACTAGCTATCACTTGAGTGATTTTTTTGTATGTCATATACTTTATTTTGTGTTCCAAAGATTTTTGCTTATGTACCAATGACTTTAACCTATGCCTGAGGCTTTGGCTCTATTCATACAAATAAAGTAACATCTACAAAGACTGCATCTACATGCTCAGGCTTTGTGATTTCTTATAGGATCATAGGTAAGTACTAGGTTAGCTGTCCTTGTGTGCCATTTTAACCCTAGCCAGTTTCACTTTTTGTGCTTGAAATAACCTATCCCTCCAAATCTTACCCATCCCATGGTTAATAACATATATATATATATATATATATATATATATATATATATATATATATATATATATATAGGCTACCTGTCAAATCTTCGAAAGCTCAAAATTTTGAACGTTACATGATCGAGACCAAATGTTCGAAATTTTGAATGCTCAAAGATAGACTTTCAACGGCAGATAGGGAGAATTTCCCTTTTCTATACTGAAGTGCAGTCTCGGAGTTGGTATATTTAAGTAGGGGTGGTGCCTACACTGTTAAAGTGTTTTTTTCTGTGTTTTCTTTTTTTATTATTTTTATGTTCGAACATCCAAATGTCGAACATTTGGTCTCGAACATGTAATGTTCGACATTTTGGATGTTCGAACATTTAACATAGACCCTGTATATGTATATATATATATATATATATATATATATATATATATATATATATATACCGCTAATGAGAATAACTGGGATCATACTACAGACACTTTGACAGAACCCATGCATGGGATAAAGCATTTAGAAGCTGCCTTTGTCCATTAGTAACACAGTGGCAGTCCTGGGGTAAATTTTATGTTTCCCATCCATAGATTAAGTTGTGCTTGAATATGGACAGGGATGAACTTTGTTTTATGTGGATAAGGAGTCAGTTGCACAGCAGCATTATCCCCTGTGAGATATACCCAATTGCCTCAACAATATTCAACTTATCCAAGCTCACAAATTTATCTTCAGCTCCTCTCTCTGCTCCTCCCTTGCCTCTACCTTCAAACTGCACATTCCAGATAGGCTATTTAGATATAACTCCCAAAACCTGATTGAACTACATAAACCAGTCCGCCCAGCAGGGAATCACCTATAATCCTTCTCCCTAGCATGCCACGGAATTCTCTTCCACCCCTCATCTGTACCACCTGCCAACTCTTCTCCTTCAAAGCCTTAATTCATTCCCACTTAACATCCCAGTGGGAATGCTCCTGCTCTCATCCCACATAAAAAAACCCTTAACTCATTTCATTTCCTACAAGCTTTGACATCTGTATATAGTTTCCTGTTGTAAATACTTTATTGTCTGTTAAGAATTCTGCTTTTGCTTTGCACTAAATTTCTGCTTCAAATGCTAACCTGCTGAACTAAAGTTAATACTTTTGACTGTTTGTAAAGAATCTCCATTTTAGCATTTGTATTAATTGTTTCCTCAATTGCCAACTTACTGCATTTCTGAAATTGTGTTTATATAATATACCTATTTTATCTAATTTGTAATGTTCTGGAGATTTTCTCCCCAGGATTCCATTGAAAACGGGCTTCTTGCAGCCCAATGGACCATCCTGGCAAACAAACTGCAAATAAAATAATTAAATAACTATACCTGTCCCTCCAAACCTTTCTGTTGATGTTGCAAAAGAGGTTTAGTTCCCTAGACCAAATATTTCTGATGCCATTTAACTTGCTGATGTGCAGTAAATCCATCAGTAATAGGTTTATAGGTTCATAGATAGGTATAGGCTATCTGCCTGAAGGCATTTATAAGCCTAGACGGAATGTGTTGTCTTTCACTGCCCCCCTTAGATTAGTTCCCTGTGCCTCTGTCCAGCAGAGCCATTGAGGTGATCCCCGGGATAAACTTTCTGTTTCCCATCCACTCATCAAGGTTTCTCTTGAATGGTGTTAGCAAGAAGCTTTGCCTAATGTAGATTGGAATCTTATTCCAGAGCATGGGAAGTCTCTGGGACAGGAATCTATCCCTCCAGCATGTCCTATTTATTGTTGTGATGAGGTTTAGATTCCTAGAGCGTGTGGTTCGAGGGGATATGGTTTTCTTTAGGTGGAGTATGTCCATCAATTCTGGGTTGGACATGGCCTTGTATGTCAGGCAGAGATCACCTCTGAGTAGGCGGTATGCAACCGAGTACAGCTGGAGTTTCTTCAGTTGAGCTGCATAGGACATCTGTTTGAGGCCAGTGATCCTCTTGGTGAAGTACTTCTGTGGTCTTTCCAGCTGTTGCAGGTGTCTTGTAAGGTACATCCCAAATGGGGCATTGTACTCTATGATGGGTATGATGAGTGATGCATAGAGGGGCACAATGACCTCTTTTGATCTGGATGCAAATCCTTTTGTGATTAGGTGGGCCACATAGAAGGATTTTCTAACCACTTTGGAAATGTGATTATCAATAGAGAGATTACTATCTACTTGGGTCCCCAGATCCCTTATTATGTCTTCTGTATTTAGGGGGGCTACCACCTATGTGGTAGTTTGTGGGTACTTTGTTTTTTCCAAAGGGGATGACTATGCACTTTTTGGCATTTAGCTTGATGCCATGATTTTGACACCAAGTATCTGTCTCAGTGAGACCCTTTTGGAGGATGTCTGTGTCAGCTGGAGATTCAATTATAGCCCCTAGTTTGCAGTCATCTGCAAACTTGTTCAGCCATAGACCTCCTGTGCTTGCCTGTACCTCTGAGAAGTATATGCTGAACAGGAGGGGTCCTAGGACTGAGCCCTGGGGAATGCCACTTGTAACCGGTTTAGAGTCAGACCTAGCTCCCACAACTCTTACCATGTGGGTTCTGTCCATGAGCCAGTTGGCAACCCATCTCGTGACGTAGGGGTTTATGTTCAGGTTGGTGAGTTTGTCAATAATACCAGAATGGGGAATGATTTGAAGGATGTCTTTTATGCCAGACACAGGTCTTCAATTAGCAATGTAGGATACCGAGTATAGTGACAGGGTTTTGAGTTGGTCCATGTATGACATGTTCTTTAGGCCCTGTATTCTTTCTAGTAAGATGTCTTTGTGGAAATTACAGTTGTTGCATGTGTCTGGATATATATACATGCCAAAGGGGGCATTAAATTCAATGTTTGGCCTAATGATGGTTGAGTAAAGGGGGGCAATGGCATCCTTAGATCTAGACATAACCCTTTGTATATAAACTGTGTGACATAGAAGAACTTTCTTACAAAAATAGACATATGTTAGTCAAACATTAGGTCTCTGTCCACATGAGTTCTCAAATCCCAAACAGCTGGGAGTGTATTGTCAATGTGATAGTTCCCTGGGGTAGATGACTTCCAAAAGGATACAATAATATATTGTTTGGCATTTAGTTTCAGTCCATGATTTTGGCACCAGTTATGTATTTGAGACAAACCTTTCTGCAGGAAAACTAAGTCATCTGCAAACTTGGTCAGCCAGAGCCCTTTAGTACTGGCTTTTACTTCAGAAAAGTAAATGTCAGACAAGAGAGGTTCAGCACAGATCCCTGGGGGACTCAACTCGTGACCGGTCTCTTTGTAGAGATAACTTCCACTATTTTGATTTTGTTCTTCCTATCTGTGAGATAGTTGACAATCCAGTGGATGACATAGGGGTTTACTTCCAGTTTATTTAGCTTTTTTACTAGGCCTAAGTGGGGAATTATGTCAAAAGCTTTGACTAGGTTGAGGTATGCAGTGTGTACCATTTTTGTCTTTATCCATTGCTTTGGTGGCCTTTTCAAAAAAATCAACCTGGTTGAGTAAGCATGACATGTCCTTGATGAATCCAAACTGAGACGGGTCCAGTGTTTGGAGGGTCCCTATGTCCTGACTGATTAATTACATGATAAGTCTTTCAATGGCTTTGTATATGAGGCTGGTCAAACTTATGAATCTGCAATTGCCTGTGTCTATGGAAGGTCTTCCCTTATACAGGGGAATGACTGTAGCTGTTTTCCTATCACTTGCTACAAAACCTGTATGGAGGCTGACATTGAACAGTTTTGTTAGGGGTGTGGCTAAATTATGCTTTGTGCTATTTAAGAAGCTTCCAGGAATATTGTTAGGACCCACTGATACAGTATGTTTAGCTTTTGATAGCACTTTTAGTTCTTGGTCTTGTGTGATAGCTGGGGTCGAGACCCTTTCAGGTATATCTTGAGAGACATGTGGGGGTAGGGGTAAAGTTAGAACTAAATTCTTTTTAGCCAGTTGTTTCACTATATCTTCAGCCTCAGTGTAGGTAACATCATTCATAATCAGCTCAGTGCATTGTGAAAATAGCTAAAAAGGCATTGTGATTGTCTTTAGCTTGGGTAGCTATTTTATCCTCAAACCTTGAGTTGTTTGTTTATTTCAGTAACAATGGCTCTAACATTCTGGGAATTATTCTTCTTACTTTTGGACAAAATTATTTTCCTTTTATTATAAAGCTTGTTGATATGTTGGTACCACCATGTGGGTTTGTTTCTGGGGTTTGCCCTGCACTTGTTCCAATTGGGTATAGCTGCATCCATGCAGCTATTTACATGCTGGTATAGTATGGTGGTTTACATTTCTGCATATTCAGTGGAGTTAACTGAGTTTGCTGGGGACTGCAGCTTGCCAATGTATCCCTTATGAGTAATTTTCTCATCTACAATGTACCGATTAAAGGAACTGATCATTGTCTGGCAGTGCAAGTCCTAGCAAGGGGACACTTTGTGTGAATTGCTGGACTTGATTTTGTATAACTTATTGTGACTTGAGCATTGCTCAAAAAAGGTTTAGTTGGGACTGTTAGTCCTGTTTGAGAAATAGTTGCTCCAGGCATGGCTGCCAAACAATAGTACTCTTTTAGTCATTAACTTGCTTATATGTATGCCAAGATGGCAGTAGTCTTTCATCTACCCACTACATTTTTGATACTCCAGTATTTTTTACTTCCTGCATGCATCTGCAGCTAAACTCTCTGGTGTTGTGAACAGGTGTCTTCTTCCATTTTGTACTGTTTGTGTTTCCTGCTGCCTATATTGTATTGTACCTTATGTTATGTGCTGCTGTGACCTGTGTTGGCTATACCACATGTTTAACCCATGGCTGTGCAGCAACAGAGTGGGGCACTTGAGCATGGGTGATTGTTGCATGCTGATGTCATCCACTTTATGTGGTTATGTACATTTTCAAGCATTACATTTCTTAGTGGTTTGGGATCCACTGGACATTCTTGACCATACTGAGGTATAGTATTTAATGTGAACATCTTTCACTTTTGTTAGGTCTCACATTAGTGATCTTTACATGAGCTAGTCAATGTGTGACACCTCTCAGTGGTATGCCTTCATATCCAAGAGAGTTGTGTGATGCAGCATTAAGGGGTATTGCTTTCAGCTAAGCGTTGTTTCCTTCATTGATTTCTTGTCCTGGAATTTACCTCTGATATAGCTATAAACTGCAAAGTCCTACTGTTTTTTTATTATTGCTTCTCTGCCACACATACTGCACCTGTGGAAGTTTAAAGGATCTGCTGATAACAGAATGGAGTCATTAAACACACTTTAGATGTTCCCTGGGATCTACAGCAGTTTGTCTTTGCTGTCATGCCTCATCTGACACATTCTGTATATATATTTGCATGGTCTGTGCTCTGTGATTTTCCCACTGTGTTTGCACATTGCTGTTTCATGGTGCCCCATGGATGAGAGGTAGGAGGTACCTTCTGCATGGCCAGCTCCTCCCACTCTCACACTCTTGGTGTTTATTAGTATAGTTGTTGCTGTCAGATTTTGCTCAGTAGGTTGTACTGCATCATATGTATGATACAGCCAGTGCCTGTCCCATCTGTTTGATGTCTCCATGGTCCGGTTGCTAGGTGTTGTCCCATCTGTTTTATGTCTCCATGGTCCTGTTGCTAGGTGTTGTCCCATCTGTTTGATGTCTGCATGGTCCTGTTGCTAGGTGTTGTCCCATCTGTTTGATGTCTCCATGGTCCTGTTGCTAGGTGTTGTCCCATCTGTTTGATGTCTCCATGGTCGTGTTGCTAGGTGTGCTCTATATACTGCCAGTGATCTCGTTTCACTAATAGGCACGTATGTGTGCATTTCATATTGTCTTGGCAGCCATAAGCAGCATTCTAATGTAGTTGCTTGTAATTTGACATAGTGGTTGCTTTTCACCATCACTTTCCATTATTAATTTTCTTTATATTTTTATAGCTATATATGTGTGTATGCTGTACGGAATCCTTCCATAGAGTCAAATGTTCATAATACTAAAACTCTTTAATGGCAGCAGAAGTGATATCACATGATCACTTCTGCTGGCATTACTTTGTGGGAGGTTGCAGAACTGCTGGGAGTGGGAATTATCCCCTTCCCTACTGTAGTACAATCTCAGAGCTAGCATATATAGTTAGTGGTGCAGGAGGGCTTGCCTCCTTTCAGAAAACGAGTCGTGTATTTTATTTTTTTAATTTTTTGAATTTCAATCCTTTGTGATTGATGTTATGATGCTTGCTCTTCCAATATTTCCAAGTACATATGTGTGTGTGTGTGTGTGTGTGTGTGTGTGTGTGTGTGTGTGTGTGTGTGTGTGTGTGTGTGTGTGTGTGCGTGTGTGTGTGTCCATTTATATAATTTACTTCAGTATTTCTGCAAATCATTTGTGCTTACTGAATCTTTTCTTATTTTCTTGCCACTTGATACAGTTGTAGTTGTGATAATGTTATATAATGATCATTTGTGTGCCTTATACATTTTTAGTTAAATAGTCTGCTTACAGATTGTGCTGCATTAACCTTCCTTCATAGTTATCATTTTTTATATATATTTTAGTGCTGCTTGGTTGTGTATTAATGCACAGATGGATGCATTTGTATTAGCAGAGAACCTATAGTCCCAAGGTTACATCTGTTGCCCTTGTTTTGTCACTGATGACACATTTGTTTGTTAAGCACTCTTTGTTTTCTGTCCTGCCCTTTTTGTGGGTGGTTTATAATAGCTTTGTCAGGTTCTAGTGGCTTAATGGATAAGACATGGGTTTCCTAAGCCAGGGATTGTGGTTTCGAGCCCCATGTGGGGTGATCTAATCTTGATAAAAGTAGGGCTTTTATGGGGGGTTGGAAGGTTGTTATAATGGTTAAGGTGTTTACCTCACAAATATAAGGTAGTAGGTTTGATTCTGACTAAAGGAAAATTGGCTAGGCTTAAAATAGCTTGCAAGAGCAGCTAGCCTAGTATTTGCCTATGAACTTATGTGTCATTCGGCGTCATACAAGTTTGAACATAATGTGGGCGCTATGATTCTCTTTCCTTATTCCCCTAAAACCTGACATTGATGTAACGCATTCTCCTTAAATTATTGTGATGTTTGTACTGATGGTGTCTGTTTTCTCATTCAGGTGCATTATTATGTCCAAAAGGATATGAATATGTAATGAATACTATACAATAGCTTATTATCTCATAGTTTAAAAAAAAAACATGATGCTGAAGATAAAAAGCATTAAAAATCATACCACTGGCATAATCATTGTAAGATAGTGAAAGTAGTTATTTCTTGCTTTGTCAAAAAAATTACATGTACTAGAATCTGTATATTTAGAGATAAGAAAGCTTTTCATAGATTTACTTCACTGGTTTAGTAGTTTGTATGACCGTATATGTGTGTAATTTCATTAAAAGATATTAATAACATTTAGATAAAGCATAAGTAGTATAAAAAGCTGAATTCCACTGCCAGACTGTGAGTTTTACAAAGAAAATATATGGAGAAATGCAAATGCTATGTAGCAATAAATCCTGCGTAGAAAAAGTAAACGCACACTTATCCGGGTATTATGATTTGTGCAACAGAATTTTGTTTCCTTGATAGTGTCCTTAAAAAAATTAAAATTTTCGTAGTGATTTGACTATACAGTTGATTATGTTTTCTTTAAATGTAGTAAATATCTGTTAGTGGTTTTAACCTGCATGAATTGCACAAGATATTTCCTTTAAATATAAATCTGATTTTTTGTGTCTCAGATTAAAAGTAAATAACTGAGTTTTGCTTTCACATAGTCAGATGGCAGAAAAGTACAGGAAAGGCACACTTTAATTTAGGTTTTGAACTACAAATACGTTTAGCAGACTAAACTGGTGAAAAGATTTGAATATGATCCAGAACAGTTTCTCTGAATGCTGCCTTGTTTTAGTGCAGAGGCAATAGATATGTTTTATAGGTCTTATCATTGGCAATGATTCTTAATCAGTGGTCTACAGGTCTTATGTCTTGCACAGACCCAAGCAGGATGAATTATGCTAATAACAAAAAATAAGGACTAGGCGGTGCTCATATAACCTTACGCTATTGTAGAATGTGTGTTCTTTGTTAATATTGTGGTGACAATGCTATGTTGTTTCCCTTTCATATCCCACAAGGCAGTGCAGCACCTGTGTGTACCACTGTAGGATAAATACCACAAACTGCTGGCATCATTAACCACTTCAGGATATGTTATCATATCTTTAGCATTACGCATTTTGCCATTTATAGTTCACACATGAACACTGAAGAAAGAAAATGGTTGTGAGGAAAGGGTAAAGGAAACACAGAAGTATGCATTGATTTGTTAATAAACAAGGATGTCCTTAATCATGGCAGCAGAGAAAGGTTGTATTAGCATGCTGAAAGAATGATGTGATTTTTATATGAACTGGTTGTAAAACTATTTGGTATAATGCAGGCATGACAACAAATACTCATGCAACTGTGTCATCAAAATAAACTGTAACTCATTTATATGCAGAAACCAATTACCTGAGAATTGTATTTGTACAGTGACATGAACTGGGCACTGAAGACAACCTCTCCGTTAATTTACCATTTTCAGCAAAGCTGTGTTTCATTTTTGAGACCACTGTTAACAAAAAAAATTACTTCTTCTGTGATGCATGACTATTAGCTTAAGAAGATTGAATGTCTCATATGTGATATTTCTTGGTAAGATATAGAAGTACAGAAGCCCTAAAATGTCTAGTATCTCTCACCTTGTTCATATACTGTTTCTTTCTAGAACTAATTAATCTTCTTATTCACTGACTCACTTATATTTTCTTAACTGGGCTGCCCCCATGGGGGACTTGCCCATTTAGAGAGGTGACCCAGGAATTTATTAAAAATAATCCCATAAAGTAACTGATAGCAGATTCAGACATTACATGAACCTAAATTGAAGGCAGTATTAAGGAAATAATAATATATCCAGAGTTGTCATTCCTATAAATTAAAAGCATAATTAATGATAAGCACCCTAGGTAACAGATGGTGTTAGTTAACATGCTGTTAAATTAGTTTATGATGTATATGTAAGGTATGAGTGAAATGGTTAAGAGAGAAGCTGTGGGGAGAATAGCGTTTTATAGCAGCAGAAGTAATTTAGGAGTTCAGCACAGATTAGTATAAAAGAGGATTTATGAAGAAAAACTGGTAAAGTAGCCCAACAGTACTAGGCTAGCAGTTTAACAGGATATACGTGTAAGAGTGCAGTTGTTGCAAAAATTATGGAAATGTGAAGTTAAGAAACACCTTGCTGCCTAAGTCATCAAGTGCTTCCTGAAATGCAAAAGGTATTCTTATTAATTATAAAATACAGAGAAAAGTGTTATGCACAAAAGTCCATGATATAGTTGTTCTGGCGCTGTGGTGATATACTAGAAATATATTTATGTGCTCTCCCACAAAGATAACATCTGTCAATGACCTTGCATTGTTTATTCTAAATCTGCATTGTGCTCTCTCTCTCTCTCTTTGTAGGGCTTGGCAGCTGCTTAGAACTTTTGGAGTTGTGTCAGGTTATACAGCCACGGTGGTCAAATACTTTTACCAATAAACTATTCCTTCTGTCAGCATATTTTGTATTCATTCCAACTTAATGGAGAAAATAATAATATAAAATATTTGTGGTGCAGCTTTGGTGTGACCCTGAGTAAGTCAGATCTGTAATTTCAAATGGGTAGCCAGTTAGATCAGTGGTATAAGTGTAATAATATAAAATATTTGTGGTGTAGCTTTGGTGTGATTTTGAGTAAATCTGATCTGTAATTTCAAATGGGTAAACAATCAGATCAGTGGTATAAATGTAATAATATAAAATATTTGTGGTGTAACTTTCGTGTGACCCTGAGTAAATCAGATCTGTAATTTCAAATGGGTAAACAGTCCGATCAGTGGTATAAGTGTAATGATATAAAATATTTGTGGTGTAGCTTTGGTGTGATTCTGAGTAAATCAGATCTGTAATTTCAAATGGGTAAACAGTCCGATCAGTGGTATAAGTGTAATGATATAAAATATTTGTGGTGTAGCTTTGGTGTGATTCTGAGTAAATCAGATCTGTAATTTCAAACGGATAAACAGATCAGTAGTATAAATGCTCTTTATAACGGTCTGCACATCCTCATGGAGCAAAAACTGACAGCTTCAAAAATGTGGACTTCTTGACCTCCTGTCTGAGCTTAGAGTAAGATATGCTTAGTATTGCAATCCCAATCTGAGGTGACGTTGGCATTTTTGACTCGAACATTACTTTATATTAATAATTCATTATGTCCTCTAGTGTTTTGATCTGACCTACACATGTGGAATGAGGGATTAGACAGTGTCAATCTTCATTCAGTTTCATTTCTCTCTCATATACTTACTTCTGTATAAAAGTTGTATACCCACTATTTCAAAAGAATTTAAAAAGACCCCTTGCAAATTCTTTTTATGTATATCTAGTCTATTTTCATTAGTCAATTTTAGAAAACATAAATCTTTATCAAGCTGGCTTTTTTTCTCATTTGTCCTAGCCACCGCCAAACACATATTTACACACACACACACACACACACACACACACACACACACACACACACACACACACACACACACACACACACACAGATTTCTACTTTAGAAAGGGCCAAAAAAGCTTTATATTATGAGTTTCTGTATGAGGAACACATTGTTGCTTGGATGAGCTATCAACAAACATGTACTTCTGAATTTCAAAGGTAACATACGTATAATGATTTTAGTTTGTCCCACACCCAAGGAAGACATTAAGTTACAGAACAGCCTTTCTTCCTTGTATGACTGATGCTGAACAATTAAAGTCTGTCAGCATATTCCAAATGATTGACACCTTTAAATTCATGTGTTTGAAATGTTTATATGAACCATAAGACAGCAATAGCAAAATCTTACTTAGGGGTTGACAAAAATTTTAAATAATAGTAATACTGCCTCTAAATCTATGTTTTTGAACATAGTGGATATATATTTTGTAATTCAGTATCTCTTTCTTTTAATATGAGAATATTTAATTTTATAATGCATTTTGTTATACTTTAATGGCCTAATGGTTGAAGATAATTAATTTAATAACACTGGGTCCAATACAACAGCCAGGAAAAATCCACTGGTACAGATTTGTTGGAAAAATGACTTCTAGTAACAACTCTTCTCTTTGGTTTGGAATACAGTTTGCTGTCCAGTGAGTAATAAAGGGATTTATAGAGAAAGCATTCAATGCATTAATAATCCTTGCATGTGGTATAGTATATAACGTGTTGAATTGTCCCAGATAAACCATCAGTATCTGCTGCCTTATAAAATGAGACCAGACTGATCATACAAAATATTCTGTTCATGACATCATATTGACATAGGTCCTGGCGAAGTGAAAAACAGTTTTCTAATGTGCTTCCATAATATGCATACAAGGTTGAATAACTAATAGGTCGGTGTCTGATAAGGTCAGCACACACTTCTTAACAGGTATCACACTAGATTCTCTCCACTTGGGAGGAACGCAATCATTACTCAGTGTACTGTTAATAAGTGTGAAGATAGGCTGTTTTAAAGAGGGTGTTAATTCCTTGAAATAGAGTGTGGTATTTGCTGTAGTTAAGAATACTATGAGTTTGAAATCGTCTTGGATACTGAACTTTACACTCTAGGTTTTTTTTTTTTTTTTTTTTTTTTAATCTTGAAGGCTCTATATCAGAAGATCAAAGTTTCAAAACTTCGAATCTGATATGGTCGACACCATATGATCGAAGTCTTGAAACTTTGAATCTTTTAATGGAGATCTCTGTACAGTGCAGAAAGGGAAGATTTCCCTTTTCTGCACTGTAGTGCGATCTTGGAGTTGGTATACTTAAGTAGCGGGGTTGTGGGGGGGTGCAGGGGGGCTTGTCCCCCTGCTTAGAGCATTTAAATGGTTTATTTTTGTAGGTTGTTGTGTTTTATTAAATTTTCGTTGTTTCAAGACTTTGATTATATGGTGTCGACCATATCAGATTCAAAGTTGTGAAACTTAGATAATGCAATATAGACCCATCTTGAAGGCAAAGATGCCCCTCAGCTCACACATGCATTACTTTAATCTACTCTGAAATCACATGTCATTACATCATTGAGATAGAAAATTCACCCTCATTCAAAAAAGTCTGTAGTTATGCACTAACTGATATTCATGCTCATGATATTCACAGCTACACTATATAACCACCATAATATTCTTGGCCCACAGAACTAAAAGCCTTAACTTTCTGTATTGAGCAGATAATTTATTCCTTGCTTATGATCAGATAAAGCACACAATTAGTAACTGCAGGACAGTAGGTTTATTTCATGGGACGAGCAACATAAGGTAGTGAACATTTCACTGACTAAGTCTGAGCACTGCATATTGATTCCCTGCAGTTAATAACAAGAAGTACAGTGAGATTTAATTGCTTTACCTCAGATAGTTACATTTCTATGGTGATACTGTTAACCAAATTTTGTTTGAAACAAGATTTATTTTAATGCATGTGCTCAAGTGTTTTAAGATAGGAAAATAAATTCAGATTGAACATCTCAGCTAACACAAATATGGCAAGCTAGATTTTTATAATATATTTTGATCAGCCTTGTAGAAGCAATTGAATAAACTAAATAGATTTAAACTTAAACTACATCCAGAGGTAATTACTAGGCATGCAATGTACAAGACTATTAAGAAGCCTAGTCCAAATTGTTAATTGCCCCAAAGCAATGTTTATAAAGTGAAATGAAGTTGAAGAAATCAGTACAAATACCTTAACATTTCTTTTGCTTATGTTATTAAAGTGTTATGGTCCAAGAAATCTAGCAGATTAGCTTATCTAACTAATGTCTGTTTTTGAAACAGTCTTTGCTTGGGATACTTTGCTGCAACAAGTCCAAATGTTGTATGAATGTGTACGGCCTCATAGCAGCCCCTTATCCTAAGAGGACAATCGTTTTCAATGTGGATATGATTCTTCTTTTTTAATGTTTAATAATGTACTTCTGAAAAGGAAAAATAACGCCACATTCAAATCTTGTCAGCTCTGTTTTAACTGTTCTTATGATGAATATTTTTGTCACAGTCATTTACGTTTACAGATCTGAGATTAATTGGCAGAGCAGTAATCATTAAGCGTAGTTATATTTTTAATTGCATTTTATAATGAACTAAATGAGTAATTGTCACCTCAGTTATGGCAATAAATGTATAGAAGGAGGAACACATGACTCTAAAATTAATTCAGAGTCCGAGGTCTAGGCTATTCCAGTCTCACTTAGAATCATTCATTCAGATACTGTTATGTTAAGGACAAAGTCCAGAAATGGCTTCCTGAAATAGATTATGACCCACGTTTCCCTTTATTATAAGATAATCGACCATAATGATCCAGTAATCATTAATCATTGTATAACACACATAACATAAAATCATGCACTGCCTCATTTGAATCTGATAACCAACACACACTGATTATCTAAGCATTACTGAATTGTATACGTAATTAATAAAGTGCTCACCAGCTAAAAATGTGTCGTTCATGTAGTGAATAACAACAGAATGATTACTGTCCAACACTAATGTTTGAACCATGTCTCTATACTCACACCTCAACCCATATTTTGGGAATTCAGAATAAACTTGCTAATTTGTTTATTTTAATTTGTTTTATTTAATAACAAGAAAGTAGTATCACCATTTTTTTTTAGCTGGAACATGTAATAAAGCTTTATCAAGATTTTTGTGAGCCTTGTTTAACACATATCTAGTTTAAAATAGCATATCGTAAAGGACCAAAAGGTAGTATAGGCAATCCTGTGATAAGCAGCAAATTTCTTTTTCTGCTACATGTTCATGTGCATCACAGTCGACTGTTAAGGTAGGGAATGATAATGTTTCCGTCTTGACCCTTTCGGCTGTGTAACCATTCAAATTAGAGGATTCACTGGAGTGCGAATAATGCATAATCTCCAGGAGGTTAAATTATTACACCTGATCAGGGCATCCAGTTAGGTTACCTCAGTATATATTGGTAGGCAGTCAATCTAGCCAAGAGCTAGAACTGTAATAAACATGTGGCAAGATGTAGTCCAAGAAATAGACATTGTGGCTAAGATAGTGATCTGGAGGGGGGTTTGTTAAATCATCTATTTTTCTCAAGCCTCTCCAGTAATCAGGGCACCCAAACTGCATTTTGTCAACATTTATTTTTTTTAATATTTCATCCATTCTCCAGTTACCTGGCTAATACAGTTTGGGTTATGGAGGAGTGGTAGTTTATCCCAATACTCCACTGACACAAGGCAGAGCAACCAGTCACAGCAAGGACACCAGTCTATCACGACATGCACTTTTACAAATATTTGCAGCACAATGCAGTCATAACTATGGGCAGTTTTCAGGATTAGAATTTGGTTTACAGCATGTCATTCAGTTGTAGGGAAAAGCTGGTGCAACTGATAAAAATCTATGTAGAATCAGTGTGGGCATGCAAACTGTATAAAGGAGGTATCTGAAGAATTCAACTGAAGAGCCAAGCCAGAAACAGGAAATACTTCAAATGTTCAACTGTAATCTAATGTTTAATTTAATTTAATTTGTAAAGTATTTGCTAATCAGGAAGTCTACTGGTCTTTCTTAGAACCTTTTCAGTTATAAACTGGGCCACAAACAAATAAAGAAATGTGTGTGTGTGTGTGTCTGTGTGTGTGTGTGTGTGTGTGTGTGTGTGTGTGTGTGTGTGTGTGTGTGTGTGTGTGTGTGTGTGTGTGTGTGTGTGTGTGTCTGTGTGTGTGTGTGTGTGTGTGTACATAAAATACATATACATGTATATACATATTTAACATGTAATATCTATATCCATGTATATATCAATATTCCCTGAATAAACACTATATTAGTACTATGTAAACTGATCATGAATAGCTGAAGTGAAATACTATTAAAACTGTAAAGCATCATAAATGATTGAAAATCATGAAAATGCTTTAATAAACTACCATCAGTGCATACTGTAAATATCAAGGCATAGTAAGCAACAAATTTAACAAAATTGACCAGAAGGTGCATATGTTAAATATGCAGACTGACAAGCTGTAGAAACTCCAGAACATCTTAAGATCCATGATTCTGAGTTACGTATCGCCAATGACTCCAGGTACTAAACCTAGAACAGACTCTGAGTCACTCAGAATTAGCCATTACCATAACAACTATGCACCACCCAAAACACCTTCTTTATAATTCCAGTCCATGTCCATGTGTAATCAACCAAAGGCATTGACTGCCACTGTTTCTCATATGTACCATTTCAGCCATCCTTACACTATCAAGATAGCTGGCTCTTTTGTACTGCAACCAGAGATAAGGTTGCCAAAAAACTTGAGTATTTCAGGACTAAGGGGGATGAGTACAAAGGTGTGAGTGGATAGGAAGCAGACATAATGTAAAGGAGTCTGTGATCTTCAGAGGCCTATGGCAAAAAGCATGGGATCAGTTGAATCAACAAACTTACGAACCTATATTACTATTTCAGAAAAATGTCTAGGATCTATTCTGTTTTACAGAGTTTCAGACCTAGAAGTTGTTGATTACTGTCTAAATCAATTTCCTCTTTAAGACCAATTGGTGCAGTGGAGCTAGTAAATGTTTCATGTGGTGTAATCTTTACTGCAATGTCATATTAGAAATTAAATGTAAAAGCAAATCCACCATCCACAATCTGAATTATGATGTATTAAAAAACAACAGTTCGAAGTCAAATGTCAATTATAAATAAAATAATGAATTTCTGAAAACTCAGTTAGACATTTCATTCAAATTTTTGACTGCAAAACTGCAGTGAAAAAGTCCCTCATTATGGAGTTAAATTGGCTATTTTTTCCATGCTGCCATTCATGCATCTCGAATGAACAGTGCTGAATTTTTAAATCTTGCTGTATAGCATCTGTAAAGGTTCTGCTGTCAATTCAAATGCAAAGTCACATAGTTGATTGGAGGGGCTTAAATGGAAGACTAGCACATGGAAATGTCGTTCTTACATAGAATCACTTAACCTGCATGAATATTCATAACAAGAGATAGAATGTGCATTTGGATCAGACATGTATTTTTGCAGGAAGTCTGTAAAAGATATGGAAAAAGCATAGCTTTGTCTACATGCCAATTAAATGCAATAATCATGTACAGACAGTATATTGTCCTCAAGAGAACTTCCCTTCTTTGGGGACTACACTGAGTGTATAAATAATACAGTTTCCCTTGCATCTTCATTAAAAACTTAAGAATGTTCAGGCTAAATTCTGTCCATAATGGGCATCACAGTGTACATTTCACATTTACATTCCATTAGGATCCTCTAGGTAGCATTTAGTCTAAGAAAATTGTAGAATAGTTTTACGACATAGTATGATGAACAGTCATTGGACTTCATTCAGCAGATTTTACCACTGCGGTACATACATTATAGCCGTCACAATATTCTGTAGTATGTTAAGTGACCACGTCAATAATGTACATATGTCTAGCTCTGATGTATGGAATCCATACTACTTTGAGTGCTGCAACCTATCAGATCTGCAAGAAAGTTATTAAAGATGGAGATGTTCAAGACAGATGAACAAAGAGACACACACGGGACCTACTTACACTTCAATACTTTATCGAAAACTGACCCATCCCTTAATGTCACATGACAAAAATTGAGTTGGCTACTGTCTTAAAGCCATATTCAAAGCAATGTGACAGGTTTTTCAAAAATGATATAGAAAATTATCTACTTTTACCTTCAAAATAACATTCTTTTACCTTGGAAATTTGTGCAATTAAGCATTTTGAATGTACGTACACAGTGTCGGAATTTCAGTTAGTTTAGCTATCTGTTCACTTACTCTTGTTGGTGAAGATGCTGTCACTTGCTATTCTGTATTGATTTTATACTAATAACTTCACATAAAACTTCCTTGCTTGCCTGCCCTTTTAATTTTATGGATAACCAGAGATGATAATGTAAAAAGTTGCTTTATCTCATTTCATGGCTAAATGCATTTCCTTAAAAGTAGTTGTGCCATGGTTTTCTATAGCCTCTGCTATGTTTTCAGTTTCTATGTATCTATCTAGCCTGACTTTAAAAATCAATAGATCCTGAAATAAGAAAGGAGTGTAAGATCTTGCTCCACAAAGCTAGAATATTTGGAATACAAATACATATTTTTTTGCTGATGTGATAATATTGATAGTAATAACTATTTATTTAGCCTTCTAAAGAAATACAGGGGGAGATCCTAGAAATCACCACTATTTGCCCTGAAACTGGACATATACCTCCTAAGAAAATATATGTTTAAACTTTTATCTTCATGGGGGAATCACTGAACCAACACATTTAGGTCTTCTTTAGCATTATTAGATGATTTTTGGGTGCTATGCAGAATACCTCATACTCTGTCAGAGTACTTATCATGTACGTATATAAAGAGTGAAAGATGCACTTCTAATGTAAATATGCCTGCTCCTCTGGCCAATGCCTCTCTCCTTTCATTATCTAATCACCCTTGTGCATCTTGGCAAACTCTTAAGGGTACAGTATGCAGTGAGTGCAGCATGTTGATGTTTGTCAGTGATGCAGTCAACTTTTGTCTCAGGCAATTCTACCCCCACAGGGTATTAACGTTCCCACTAGGTCCTATGGGCTTCACCAAAAATCCCTTCATGGGTACATGCCATGAGATGTACACACACTAATTCCTTTGGGAAGGGTAAGCCAATTAGTGACACTTCTTTATATACCTCCATGACCAGCTGACAACCCCTCTATGCCATAGAAATAAGTAGATATGCTAAATAGTTATTTGTTGGAATCATAAAGCTTGTTCATTAATGGAACATCAAGTTACTTGAATGCTAAATGTTTGTCATCCATAAGAACCCCTCATAATAACTGCAATGTGGTTGGACAGCAAGAAATTTTTGAACAAAAACATTATGTTCTTTTAAAGGTTTTTTATTCCACCAAAATATACAACAGAATTATAGCATACACTGAATTTAATGTGATTGCCTGCTGAGAACTGCATTAGTTTAACTAGAACTGTTGACAAAAACTAATTGATTGAAATATCATCAGTTATATAACTCACCCTGCAATAATATTTTGGTGGGTAAATCTTAAGATATGAAGGAAAACTTGACAGAATTGTACTATACAAATCTTTTTGAACCCATAACCGAACCTTTACTTTGGAGCATACTCAGAGTAAAAGGCCCTAATGACAGTCCATATTTTTTCTGATTCTGTATAAACTGTTTTGGTTAATGGTTTGTTGGGGAGGGAAAAAAAAGGGCCATGCATAATGAGAAAAAATAAAGGCTGTCATTAGGACATTTACTCTGGTGACCCATGTTCAGTTAGCAGCACTGGGGCTAGAGGGAGCTGGAGGAATCTGGAAGGAGAAGATGGCCATGAACACCTGACCCTGGTTTGCCCATCCTGGGGGGAAGGGAAGTAGCATGACTTACTGCATATGCACAGTAGTATTCATATACCCCCAAAGGCAGGCATAGCAGAGCTTACAAAGCTGCCACAGAATGGTTAGTTATTGCAATCTCCCCTACAGCAGAACTCACAAAGCTATCACAGGGTGGTTAGTAACTGCATGCTCCCCCGCAGCAGAACTCACAAGGTTATCACAGGATGGTTGGTTATTTCATGCTCCCCTAGAGCAGTAACTGACTGTGATCTTGTGCCAGCATTCTTGATCTCCTCACTAATCCTGGATGTGGCTAGGTAGAACCCAGGGAAGTCTAAACTTGTTGCAGTAAATGCTATCCTCATTTACCGTATCTGCTGCACTCACCTTAGCCTTCCCCGGGCTCTACCAACCCAAGGGCAAGATAAGTGAGGAGATTGAAGATGCTGGCATGGCATCTTACTCACTTACTGCTGACAAGGAACATGCAATAACCAAGCACCCTGTGATAGCCTTGTGAGTTCTGTTATGTTGGAAGGCAAATAGAATAACATAGTTTTAACAAGGATGTACACACTTTCTTCATTTTAGGGTAAGGATCTAAGACTGAACCAATGCTACCAGTATTAAGCAATGTACTTGGTCTAGTTATTAATTCAGATAACAGTGCTGTAAACCTTATTCTTAAAAATGTGTTAGTGAATGGGTTAAGATATTTATCAATTTGTGCTACATTAACTGCTTATCTTTGCAGCTTAGCTTAACTTGACAGGGAGGTTGGCATAATGGTAAGGCATTTACCTTACAAGCACAAGGTGCAGGGTTTGATTCTCAGATTGGGTAAATGGCTAGTCTTAAAATGGCCCACAAAGGCAGTTAGTTTAGTACTAACCTATGAACCTATAATGCTGTACTTGTTATTTCTAAGTATTTTGACAGAAAGCATCATTATTTTAAACCTATATATTTTTCAAACGGTCTTTACCTCTTGAACAAGTCTGTCTTTACTTAGGCATTTGTTGAACCAATTGCCTATTATATCATTGCAGTGAACTGTACCAATCTTTTATTTATAGCATTGCAGTGGACTGTACCATTCTTTTCTTTTGTTTTCTCTGTTTTGAAGCTCTCATTATATACATTTATGACCAATTGTTTTTTCTTTCTTTGCGTATTATGTTGCTACTTCTGATGATGTGCTTTGTATTCGTTGTTATGTCACATGCTTTTGCTATGTTGATTGATGTTCTGTGGTTAGAAATTTAACATGCCTGTAGCCTGGGCCTCCATAAAATATAGGCACAGTAAGGTGAACAAACCAGTCAACAAAACAGATACAGCAAGTAATCAATTAAATAGCAATATATATATTGCCCTAATATAAACTTTAGACCAATATTTGTGAGTCCTGGAGTTGTAGGGAAAAAGTGAAACTAAAGGAGAACAATGAATGTAAACAACTGCTGTTCTCCTTTTAAAAATATGTTTTGCAGTGACCAAGCCCCCCTGCACCTGTGGAACATTTGTATACCAACTCTGAGAGTGCCATACCTCAAACATGAAGGAATACTACGAGACACATCAGTGTTTGTATTTTGTACATTTATGTCCCCATTTTCACACATTCAGTCTTATTATCATGGGATACACAGTTAAAAACAGAATTTAAAACTGATACCATAGTAAATATGGGAATAATAATTTTGGAATGCAGCAACATGGATGTTGCAAAATTCTGAATTCTTTCTTCTGGCAGACAGTTGAATTTGCCTCGTTTAATTTTTCAAATATCTGTTTACATTTCAAAGATCAGAGTCACCTGTAATCTACATTTGGGAGTTGGAATGGCATACAAGACAAGCATGTTCTGGATTAGTCAATCCACTTGATCGCCAAGAAGAGAAGAAATATATTTTCTTATTAATGGACAAAATCCTTAATTTGTTTCTTTCTTGCTTTTTAAAGATATATTCTCACTGACCTTTTTAACAGGATACAGCAGGATTAACTTTAGACCAGTCACCGATGTCTTTTACAGATGAATACATTGTTTTTGGAACCTGACAGGAAAGACCTTTCACAGATATCTCACATAACCACTCACCTCATCTTGTCTTGCTGTAGTAAGCAATTCAACACACTTTGTCTTGCCTTGCTTTAGTAAGTAACCAGGGAATAGTTATTATTTTGATTAGTCAGGAAAATATAGTGAGATTAGTTAAGTACTGTTTTTCTGTACCTGTGTGAATCTATCCATCTGTGTTATTTTTAATATTTACTGTGATTGAAACTCTGGTGTTTATTGTAAAGAGATATTTAGTATTTTCATGTTGTTTTATTATTTATTATTAAATATATTTAAACTCTTCATTGTGTCTGGTCTTTTAAAGATTATTTTAACCTTTGAGAGTACTTATATTTATTTGATGACACTGTGGCTACTCCTGAAAGCCTTGCTGTTTGGTCAACACTACAATTTGTATTAGTATTAATTTTCAGTATAATGGGGTACCCTAGTAAGAGTCTTAGAGTAGCTGACTGGGGTCTATATTAAGAGACCGAAGAGGTGTTTCAGCGAACACCTCTTGGTCGACACATAATAAGCGAACGCACTAAAGCACGAATGCTCAAAACAACGGGAAAGAAATTGCTAGCACAAACACACACCTATACACACACACACACACACACACACACACACACACACACACACACACACACACACACACACACACACACATAACAATGTGGGGGGCTTTGCCCCCCATGCCCCCCCCACACACCACCTAACTAAATATACCAACTCTGAGATTGCACTACAGTGAGAAAAGGGGTGAACACATGGGGATGGCCAAGCAATTTCTTTCCCAGGGAAAGTAATTGCTGTTTTGAACATTTGTGCTTTATTGCATTTGCTCATTATGTGTCGACCAAGAGGTGTTTGCTGAAACACCTCTTCGGTCTTTTAATATAAACCCGCTGACTGGTGGCAGCATAATTACCTTATTTTCTGGGCAGAAGGGGCACAGCTAGTAAATCTGTGCCAGCCTTTCCCAGGTGTGTGTGTGTGTGTGTGTGTGTGTGTGTGTGTGTGTGTGTGTACGCATGTGTATGTAAAGATCACATATCCAAGCTACTGGGAACAGGGGTACAGGGGTGCAAAGTGGTCAGTGTTGAGTCTTGTTTGAGGCCTGGAGAGAGACAGGGAGAGTCTAGCCCCAGGTCTGGAGTGTGCTGACTGTGTGCTCTTAAGGGAAATTGTGCTTGGTGCAGAGACCTGCATCTGAAAATACTGTGTGCATCCATTTTTGTTCCTAGTGGCCATACCTCACCGGTGTCAGTGGTGAGAATTGAGGCTCCTTGATTACTAACCCGGACTAGGGACCATCATAATTACATTCTAACAAGTACTGAAATACCTGAGCTGTACTTTTAATACTTCAGGATGTAGCAGTTAAAAAGGTGAACTGAATCAATTAACAGACTTAATAACACAAACCTCTAAATATGCTATCACAAGCAGTATGCTAGGTTAGCTAAATGGGGTTGTATAATACATTATGTATAATCCTTTCTCTTATTAACTTGTAAGTTATGAAGCATAATGTATTTGTTGCAATCAATTTTACTTTTGGTCAGCAATGTTTATTGAGGTGAATCTGTGGTTTAAAGGTATCCCATCACACATTAAAGCTGGCTCTGATGAAAGTCACCTTAAATTAAGCACAGTCTATGGCACTTTTAGTGCAACCCCACATCTTTGTGCTATAAATACTTCATTATAGCTGCTGTCTCTCTAAATCTTTGGAAAGTAGCTTTAGTTATTCCATTACCAAATTAAAACTCAAAGCACCATTCTACAGCACAGGGAATAAATCATTATATTACCAAACCAAGGAACCAATGACTTGGCAGAGTAATGTTAACCCAAAGCCCTTTTTTTTAATCTTAGAGAAAGCTGCAGCTAAAAAGTGAAAGGCACCCTGAAAATGTATTAGTCATTAGATAATATCAACATGGCTTCTATAAGTGGCACAGCACCACAATTGCATTACTGGTCAATATATCCAGTACATCCATGACAGTGGGCTCTGAATGGCATTCAGGTATTGCGCCAATCCACCTATCCCAAGCCTTTGGTCCTGGTTTCTGTTAGAAATGGCACTGATACACTAAGCAGTACTGCACTAATGAGATCCACAGTTAGTTACAATACAGTACAAATAGGATCTAGGTGAGCCAATGCCTTTTTTATCCAGAGCATGAAAACATAGGGGTGCCGTACAGTCCATTGCCTTCTGCTGTTGATTTTGTAATACATCGGCCTTCATAATCCCTCATCTCAAAGCCATGTTATGTTTGCATACTGGACGTATGAAGTACTGCTGTTTGCTATAAACAAATTATTATACTGCAGATGAATGTTTGTGTTATATGCCATTGGTTTGTAATTTTTGCTGTGAGTATAGATTATAAATTAGCTTAGGCCATGATATTTAGCATGTCAAAAGGTTATCCACAATACCAAATAAATGACCTTTTGCTCCTCAAAATATCTTTTTGTCTGTATTTTTCCTGTATGCAGTTAAATTATCTGTGAATATGGTTTGATCAAGTATTTTGTTTATAACAAGTTGTAAACATTCTAAATTAAAAAAAATAGTTAACTTCTGCACTAGCCTTCTAATCATACTAAGAAGTCCAGAGCTACCCTACAGACTACTGTTCTTGCTCAAGACTTAGAATGTAGCCAGCCACTAATCAAAGTACAGTTCCAAACTGACCTTCTTAAGTCTTGCTTAATTAATAGCTATTAAGCTGGAACATAACCTCTTAAACCAGTGGTGAAAAAATGGTTGGTGCCCTACAAGTTAAAGAACTCACTACAAACTTTTATGTTGATTTTTAAGGTAATCCATGTATGTTTTTACTTACCATTGTCATGAACATTAAATCCGAAAATGCAGACAGTATTGCTTCAATTCACAGTGATGCCCTTTTCTATGTCTCACCTTATTGCAGTAGAGCAGTATAGCCTTCGTTGATATCCGACCAAGATTATGAAATATGCTACCCTCATTAGTAAAGTCGTTTATGGCATACACTGCAGCTGGGCTAAAGTCTGTATCTTGTGGTAGACTCCATTACTTTGTAAGCAGACCCTAGGAATGTGGCAAAGAAAGAGAACTTCAAGGATAAGGAGAGGAGAGAGATTTGACATGACATCATATGGGAATGGCTGTCACCTTGAAGGTAGGTCTGGGTGAATATGATGTCACAGTCCAAGGTCCTCCTTCTTCCTGCCCCTTCCTTCTGATTCTCCTCCCTTTCTGTTACTGCACTGTATTACAGTTAGTTGATAGATTTAACTGAGGAAACTCTGCCAGCAATGGAAGCTTGTTTCTCAGCCTCCTTCTTTGCAAACCATGTTGATGGAGTAAGTTGGCACTGAGAAGGAAAGCTGATGTTTGATTCAAAAAGATTTGTCTGTACTACAGTTAGAATTTACACTTGGTAATTAACCTTTCTTGATTCCTTGATTCTACTTGGCTGGGAATTTTATTTTACTTACATTTTAAACTTGATCAGCTGTATCATTCTGATTCTCTTTTCTTAAAGTATTAGAGATTGGTTGTGGATGAAAATGTATTTTCATATTCTAAGTACCCTTACCAGAAAACAGGTAACTAAATAAATAAATAAATAAATAAATAAATGGTCCTGAAATCAGTTACTTGATGAAAATCAAAGGAGAAAAAAAGTTAGCAACTTCTGCCTGTAGTGTATCAGTTACAGAAATTGTGCTCATGAGGCAGCTTTGTGCTGTTCTGCAAATATAGTTTGGTTACAGCAGAGTGTGTAAAGTACACCATCAGGACTCGTTCTGAGGAAAGAACAAAAGGCTATCTTTAAGAGGCAACAGCAACTCTGACTGAGGAGATCTCATGATTGCCACGGATTATACAAATGCATCCAAACAAAATTCATCTTAAAGTGAGCTGCATTGTAGAAATGTGTGTATTACTCACAATAAAAGGGCCTCTTCAATCTCTAACTAACATAAAATTAGGACAAGTAGCAGAGTAATATGTCTGATTGGACTTAGAGAGGGAGAGAGAGAGATTTGTTATGAGCTAGACTTAGTGTCCTCACCTTCTTTACTTGTTTCTGAGAGCTCCACAGGAGTATACTGTTTGGATGAAAAGCTAAACCTCAAAAACTGCCCACTGTAAATGTACAGGAAGTTCTTATTGTGACAGATGTCACTGTCAGGGCTGGATCCAAATCTTAAGTGGAAATTTAAACATGTATCTTGAAAGTGGGGAATACGTTGACATATGGCAGAGGTTTAAAGGTACAAATGAGGAATGCAAAGAGTAAGTGATGAGGTCAAGGGTAGTAAAGTGTCATTGTGACCTAGGGAGTCATAGTTCGAGGAATGAGAGAAATGACAAGTCACATAAAGCTTGATGGCTTGACCTTGCTGACATGATCTTTTGACCTCTGAAAATGTTATTATTGTCTTAACATTTTACTAAATCACTTATAGGCTGCTTGAAATATGCCAGCATCCTATCTTTATCTATATCTATGCATAGCTGTATCTATATGTATTGATGTCTATATATATATATATATATATATATATATATATATATATATATATATATATATATATCTATATCTGGGAGGTACGTACGATGGTGGCACCTTATGTGGCAGCGGCCTCTTTGGCACCCATTATTTGTCTTGTGTTTCCATGTTTTTTTTCCATAGCTGGACCATTTTTTTTGGAGTTGCTGGTGGCCAAGTGTGGAGAGAAGACAGCTGTAGTGTTGGTGGATCAGTCAGACTGGTGGACAGTCCAGGATTAGCTCAAGTAGCTTTGGTGTGGCTGGAGTGGTGGGAGTGGCTGGAGTGGTTGACCTGGCCATGGCTGTTTGGGCCTGTATGTGGATAGGCATGCCGTGTGAAGAAGATGGTGGAGACCGAGTGTTGGATGGTGTCGGAGGGTAGTTGTGCCACATCTGAGTAGATTGTGAAAGTGGAATCTGGACTGTTGCTGGGTGGAGACAAGGTTGGTGTCAGAGTGGAAGGTGGACTGAGATCGTGGAGACTGTGATCGTTGACCTCTGTGAGGGTGGCTGGAGGAGACCCGATTGTCTGCTTGGCTGTTTGCTGATCCGGTCTGTTTTTTGTTGGATCAGTAGAACTGTACTGGGATTTGCTGGTGTGTAGGTGGAGCTTCAGTTGGCTAGGACTCTGTGTTTTGTGTGTGTATATTGTTTATGTGGTGATGTGCTTGTGTATTTTTGAAAAGGTCTATGTTATGTATCAATGAGCTTGAAAGAATGTAATTTCATTCAGCTGTGCACTTTATGGTTGTGCCATCTGAATGATAATAAAGTTTTACTTTACTATCGGTTAATCGAGTTTTCAGAAACTCGAACTCCATATGGTCGAGACCATATGATTGAGTTTTTAAAAACTTAAAGCTTTTGAATGGAGATTACAGTGCAGCGAAGATCAAGAAATTCATTTTCCTCACTGTAGTACAATCTCAGAGTTGGTATATATAAAACATAAAAAAGGTAGATTTTTGTGTGTTTTTTTTTTTTTTTTTATATTCAAGTTTTTGGAAACTTATGGTCTCTTTGATATTTTTTAGGAGTTTCCATAAACTCGATCATCTGACATAGACTCTTTTATATATATATATATATATATATATATATATATATATATATATATATATATATATACATATTTATTTAGTTATTTTGCAACTAGATAAACTGGATCACTTTTCAGTCACCACCTAGACAAGAAAAGAAAATAAGAGAAGTATGAAGATTTACTAAATAAATGTGCAAAGTACAGTGTAATGGGAAGTGGGAAAATTTACAAGGAGCAGTAATGGCTAAAATTTGTGACACTATGTAGAAGGAAAAAAGTATTAAATAACAAGAGAAGGCATGTGAGATTAATTAATATAATATCAAAAATGCATGAATTTGTCAACAGCACTGGTGACAGTGATGATATGACATATGTCATAACTCGAGGAGTAACATTTAAAGGATCAGGATGTTTGAGAAAACAGAACCTCATTCTCTATATTTAATTGTTTTCCCTTTGACATAAAAGCAAATATTTTAAAACAACTTTTTAATTCATATACAATAGCTGCATCTTTAACTCAAGTAAAAGGAGAAAAAATCCCATCTATAAGAGATATAAAATTATTGCTCATAGTCCCTTGTGGACAGATGAAGTGATTCTAAGACAAATGTGTCCTTGTAGAACAGCACAGAAGCCTTGTCTAAAAGGCAAGGTCACTTTTGGAAACATCTGATGTGTCAACAGAAGATTTATTCTTCACATAAGAATTCCTCCTTAAAGGTTATTGCTAGTATTGCAGTAAAATTACTTTCTGCTTGACCTTCAAAGGAATACCAGAGATCCATCTGCAGTAGAAAAGTTACCACTAAATAAATAAATAAAAAATATATAATGTTACACAGAGAAGCAGAACTGCTGAAATGTTGCCTGAAATTGATAGCAAGACATTTTTTAGATCGAATAACAGAAGATACGGCACTGACTGCTTAGAGACTGTATATTTCTGATTATATCAAAGCAACTATTGATATTTTCATTATTTTCAAATACATTTGAACACATTTTCAGTAGTGAAAGTGCACGTTCATTTGAAAATGCAAGAGATGTTAGCAGATTTTTAAAAGTAGTGCTATGTCATTAAGAACATGTTACAACATGGCAAGGCAATCAAAGTGTCGTCATTTTCAACTGCATTCCTAACAGACCTCTTGGTGTAAAACTGTAAATGAATTTATGTAACAATATTTTCTGTATAACAGGCTGTGTGAAATCTTGATTGACACTAGCTGGACATAGGGAAAGCAGTACAAGTTCATATAATGGACGTCCTTTCAGTCAAGTCTAATGCAGTTTGTGATGAGAGCACAGTTAAGATCTAATAGGGCAATCCAGTTTATGTGTCATAATAATATTTCTGCAAGTCCTTTGGTACTGTATTTACAAAGAAGTCAGGGGAATGACTTCACAATATCTGACCATATTAGTTAGAGGGATAGAAAACTGGTTGGCAGATAGGGAATAGTGGATAAAAATTGCTATTTTCCAGTGATAAGTCAATGACCAATGGGAGTGTCACAAGTCATGTCTTTAAGGCTGATGCTGCTAGTAACCTGCATCTAACGTAGCTAGGAAATATGCCAGCTAGACCACACCAAATGCTGTCATAGTACTCAGAGATAAGACAACTGGCATTTGATCTAGAAAAGCTGTTGAGGTATTTAGACAGCCTGCAACTGGGGTTTAGTTAAAGAAATGAAACGTTACATATGTGGAAGTTTTTATCTGAGAATAAATAAAATCCAGACTGGGTGACACGTAAGGAAATGTTGGAGTGACCACCCCACTTAAACTGATCTCTGTAACACAGTGTGACTGTGCTATACTGCAGGTCAGTAGGTTGTTGGGTTGTATAGTGAGGGAAGTAGACATGAAAGAATCAGTCAACTCTTTTACTGAATGGATCATGGATAAGGCCACATCTGGGATACTGTTTAATTTTCTTCAAACCTTTACAGAGTTATGGATATAAAACCTGTATACTGAGTGTAGAAAAGGTCATTATTACTCATAGTAGTAATGGATGAAGAATATTACTACACTGTTCACCTTAGGGAAAGGAAAAGAGTTGACTGCTTTATTTAAGGTCAGTATATTTTCAGGGTCAGATGGCTAAAAACTTATGAAGATTAAAAGGAGGCATAATATATACAGCTAGATGGGAGATGAATTGCAGTCTGCTTTTTCAGGTAGGGGCATTATGGTCATAATCCATACAGACATGTTGTAGAAAATATGTTTATTCATTATTTTGATATTTTTCACAGAAAGGGTGGAATGGCTCTTGAATCCTGTGGACAAGGTGTGGTGAATATAGTAAATGTTGCAGCATGTGGACATTGGGAGAAAATGACAAAGGCAAGTATCAACTACATAAGCAGAAAGACCAGAAATTGTGTAGTCATCGTCTCACAGCAAATGGTTACAAAGAATGTTTCATTTTCACTAATATATAATATGATATATATATATATATATATATATATATATATATATATATATATATATATATATATATATATATATATATATATATATATATATATATACATTTGCCAGCATAAATATTGTATTTCTCCCTTTTTCAGGGGATGGACTTCTTCTGCTGATCTCACAACTGCCAACTCTCTTATCTTTCCCTCTGTGGGATCCCTGAACCTTATTGATTCCATTGTTGAGATCCAAATTGGGTAGTCTCACTTCCAGGGGGCCCACATACCTAGGTATCACCAATACCCTTGTTTAGGTTCTAAGAGGAAGGAGCTTTGAGTAGGAGAGATCTCAATGAGGAGCCCTTATATTGCAAGTTTGTCTTTGGGCCCCATCAACAATATACTGATGCTGCTGATCTAGGCTGAGCAGGCAGTGAGGTGTGGCCTGTGAGGACATGTCTTGAGCAACCATGCCTCCATAGTAATCTCACACATCCCAGTCTGGTGTTCATAATGAGCCTTGGCCTCCACCAGTGTTTTGATGAATGATTTGACCAGACACACACACACACACACACACACACACACACACACACACACACGCACACACACACACACACACACACAACGACAAGCTCCTGTTCCCCCCAAAGGAGATGACTATGCTACCTCTTAGATCAATCAGTCACCTGTGTGACTGTCTTAGGTTATATGTTGTTCCTAATCAAATAAAAGCCATTTCTTGCTTATTAATAATTATCAGTGATTACTGTAGAGCACCCAACTGTAAGTAAACATTGACAATCGACTTTATTTCCTTTTAAGTATACCAACAACATAATATACTAAACCCTGTGTTGAGCATGCACAGTTTGTTAAATAAGCTCAGATATCTAAGAGTAAAGTGTGAACATGACATTTGTACTTTTATTCATTAAAGTTTTAATTTGACACTAGATAGAATTAGGACAGATTTATAAAACTGGAATAAATGCTGTTTACTATTGCTGCAACTTTGTATCTCTATCATGTACATGATTTGGAGCTTTTCTCCCATAGCATCTGCTGAAAAAGGGCCTGCGTCCAATTGGAACTTCCCGGTAAACAAATGTAAATAAAATAAATAAAATAAAATAAATAAACTTAAACATAATCTGCTTAGATCTTCAAAGTGGTTGGAAATTACATTATTTAACATGTTTACAGTATTCCAAATGAAACACTACATGAAAAACAAAAAACTTGGAAGAAGCAAATCTCTTTTAATCCAACCACGGTTAAGCGCTTTTGGCCATTTCACACTGGCCTTCTTCAGAACAACGAAAACACATTTCTACACATCTTAAATGCTGTCATCTATTAAAAACAACCAATCACATGCCTTCAGTCATTTAAACACCAATTTTTCCATCAATAAAAGAGCTAAAAATTTTAAAGAGTTGTTAGAATTTAGATGCCATTCCAAAGAAGTAAAGAATAAGGGCACTTTAAATGTAGCAGCTGTAATGTTTGTAGATTTATAGCAGTGGGTCCAAATGTTGAGGTAGTTACCAGTAGTACAATATGGCAGGTTCCAGGTAGGTTTCACTGTGGATCCACTTTTGTGGTTTATTTGGCCAAGTGCTCTGTATGTACATCATTCTATACTGGCAAGACCAATAGGGAGTTACGAAGAAGCATGTATGAGCACTTGTATACCATTAAAAATAAAAACACGGACAATGCACTTTACAAGCACACCTTAACATGTTTGGATTTTAAAAAAAATATTTTTTGTGTGATAGATAGTGTGCCCGGTGATTTTAATGGAGACAAGGAGGGAGAATTAAAGTACAAAGAATTAAAATGGCAGATTCTTTTCAATGCATACAATACACCTGGGTTAAATGGTGGGGTAAATTATAACGCAGTTTTATGTAGGAAAATGTACTATGATAAATGCAAAAAGTAAGGAAAAAATAAAAACATTTTTTTTATTAATTTATTTTTACATCTTTATGTGCAAATTTATTAATGTTCTTCATTCCACATTGCTGCAGTCCTAACTATTGGGGTAGTCCGCTGTCCAGTCGGCCCGAATACCAAAGTATATGGCTGACGTCGGTCAGGGCGCATTAGACTGACGTCAGTACGTCAGGGTACTAATGCGCATGACCGACGCCATATCCTCAGTCTTTTTTGCCACATGGTCCGATGCAGAAGCAGTTTTGCGAGTGCAGGTTGGCGTTCTGAAAGTTTCTGAAGTCAGAGTTTCAGACCGAATCAAAGTTGGCTAAGTACCCCGTTGGGGAATATTTTGTTTTTTTCTTGCCTCAGTATTTAACCGGATGTCAGAAAAAGTGAATAACTGTATTTCTTGTGGGAAACAGATACCTCATAGGGATTACCATATTTTGTGTATACCTTGTTTAGGGCCTGAGCACGACGTTGTTGGATGCCGCTCTTGTGCTAGGTTTAACAAACGCACTATTAAGAGAAGGTTAGACTGTGCCAGGTTAGTTTTTGGGAAGCGTTGTAATTATAAAATGCCGTCGGATGCTCCGGCCCGCTTCGCCAAAAGCGCAAGGACAAAGCAGCAAAGCCTAGAGTGGAAGAACCGACAGTCCCGGACGTCGGTTCTTTAGAAGGCTCAGTGGAGCCGGAGGTTCTGCCAGGAGTTTCTTTGGAGTCTCAGGGAGAGACTTTACTGTTACAGGATGTGTCCTCTCAGGAAGTAGGCCAGGCTGAAGGGGCTTCTCAGGTGGCTGTTCTTCCCTCTCTTCCTAAGGTGGTTAGGGCCTCCCCTTCTGTTTCCAAGGCTTCTTTAAGAGGCAGGCCTAGTTTAGCTTCAGTGGGGGTTTCTCCGAGTGTTTCAGGGTCTTTGCTTAAGAAGCATATGCTAAAAATGGCAGAGGATTTGATTACTATGATTAGAGGTTCTATGCCCCCTCCTGATAAGAGGCCTAGGGTGGAACCTGAGTTTGAGAGTTTTGAGCAATGTTCGAGGCTTCTGAGTCTTCGGCTGAAGACTTGCAGGAGTATCCTCCTTATTCTGATTCTGATGTGGATGATTCTACTCCTTCAGCTTCGCCTCCTGAGGATTTTTCATTTTCAGAGACTCTGCATTCCATGAGGGAGCATTTTAAATGGGAAGGTCAAGATTTCTCTGATTCCAGGAAGAGGCTTAGGGAATTCTTGTTTTACCCCAGCATAGGCCTTTAGCTATACCTCCTGTTCTGAATGTGGTAGAAGATGTTTTTGCAGAGGCTTCCCTGAATCCTGATTCTTTGCCTCCTGCCCCAGTTAAACCGGATAGGTACTATAGGGTGCTTGAAGCCCATAAGTATCTTTTTAAGAGTCCTAGGGCAGACCCGAAACTGTCTCTCAGGGGCCTAAAGGTGTGAAGGCTTCTGTTGTTAAAAATCCTGTTCCTCCTGATAAAGAGGCAAGGGCTTTGGATAGATGGGGAAAGAAAGTGTATACTTCTTCCACTTTAGCCATGAGGGCGTTGAATTGTCAGTTTCACATGTTAAAATATCAGAATTATCTCCTTTCACAATTGAAGTCTAAGGTGGATGCTCTGGCTGAAGGTATTGAGTGTAAAGAGTTGCAGGATTTAGTTCATGTGTCTGAACAGGTGGGTAAGCATTCCTTGCAGTGTGGTTTTGATGCTGTGCAGGCCTCCTCGAGGGTGGCTGCCACTGGTTCTGTTCTTCGTAGGCACGCCTGGTTGAGGGATCAGAATTTAGCTGAGCATGTTAAGACAAGGATTTTGGATGCTCCTTTACAGTCTGATGTGTTGTTTGGTTCGCCTGTGGAAGCAGTTTTAAAGAAAATGGAGGACAAGGCTAAGTCTATGCAAACTGTTAAGGATTTTTGCAGGTGCAGCCTCCGAGTTTAGTAGAAATTGGCCTACTAAGGGATGGACATATCCTGCTTATGATTCCCAGTCTAGGGGTAGGTCTAGACGTGGTAGGGGCAGAGCTCAAGGTTCTTTTAGGCCTAGAACAGGAGTTCACCTGCTCAGACTTCTGGTGAGGGCAGGGGTCAGTCCTTTCGTAAACAGACCCAATGACCTGCCTTTTCAGCTGCCAGTACATTCTCGCCTGGCAGCACCTTTGGGAGGAAGGCTGTCTCTTTTCAAAGAAAATTGGGATTTAATTACCCAAGACAGATGGGTTCTGGATATCATTCACCACGGTTACAGGTTTTATTTCCATACCTTGCCTCCTTTCAAAGGCATGCCAGACATTCCTCCTCTACAAAGAAAAGAGGCTCACAAGCAAATTTCTCTGTTGCTCCAAATAGGGGCCATTCAGCCAGTTCCTGTGCCAGAAAGGGGCCTAGGATTTTATTCTCGCCTGTTCCTAGTACCGAAGAAGGGGAACACGTGGAGACCAATTTTGGATTTATCTATCCTCAACACTTATCTGGACATTCCCAAGTTCAAAATGTTGACGTTACAACAGCTTTTACCTCTACTGGGCAAAGATCACTGGATGGTAACTTTAGATCTCAAGGAAGCTTACCTTCATGTGCCTATCAGACTAAGTTGCAGGAAGTATCTGCGTTTTCGAGCTGGAAATTCTCATTATCAGTTCTCTGCATTGCCCTTTGGCTTATCTACTGCGCCCAGAGTATTCACAAAGGTTCTGGCTCCAGTGATAGCTTACTTCAGACTAAAAGGAATTCAAATCTATCCTTACTTGGACGACTGCCTGATTCTGGCTCAAGAAAAGGAAGACCTTTACAGCATTTGGAATATGTGATAGCAGTGCTAAGATGCCTAGGGTATTCTGTGAACGAAATAAAGTCCAGTCTAGTACCCTCTCAAGACATGTGCTTTCTGGGTGTGAGACTGAATACAGCAGCCCAGATGGCCTTTTTAACCCCGGACAAACAACAGAATCTTTCCAGTTACTTCCATCACCTATCTCTTCAGTCCGGGCTGACTGCAAGGACAGTCCTTCAAGCCTTAGGGTTCATGGCATCTTGTATTCTGGTGCTTCCCAATGCCAAACTGCATATGAGGAAGCTGCAATGGTATCTCAAAATGTATGGACACAGCACTGCCAGGATTTGGACACTGTCATTCAAATAATACCTTGCATTCAAAAGGAATTTATGTGGTGGGCTCAGGAATGTCACCTAAACAAGGGACTCTCTGTGACCCGGCCAGAGGCGAGTCAGATTCTAACGACAGATGCCTCAGACATTGCTTGGGGAGCTCATCTAAATGGAAAGTGGATACAAGACAAGTGGCCTGCCAGACTACAGCATCTACATATCAACATGAAAGAGATGTTAGCAGTCCAGTTTGCATTAATGGCTTTCAAGGAGTTACTTCTTCCAGGGCAGGTGTTGATTCTAACAGACAACACAACTGTCATGTGGTACATCAACAAACAAGGGGAACACATTCTTACCCGTTGTGCAGGCAAGCAATGATTTTATGGGAGACTGCGCTCAGCTTGCAACTAACTCTTCAGGCAAGGTTTCTGCCAGGAGCACAGAACTCCTTAGCAGATGTCTTAAGCAGACAAATCATGGATCCCCACGAGTGGAAACTGGATCTTCATGTATTTCAAAAATTGACAGTGTCATGGGGAACTCCAGACATAGATCTGTTCGCTTCTCCACTAAACCACCAGCTGCCAAAGTTTTGCACAAAAAGGTTTCATCACACAGCTTGGAAAGTGGATGCTCTTTCTTTCAGTTGGAAAAATCTTCATGTGTATGCCTTTCCACCTCTGCCTCTTCTCCCAAAGGTGCTCCTGAAGGTCAGACAAGACAAGCCAAGGATGATTTTAATAGCTCCAGATTGGCCTCGGCAACACTGGTACCCATTACTGAGGAGTCTGGTAAGGAAGCCTCCATGGCCTTTACCTTTGATTCCACACCTGTTGTCTCAGAGAGACGGTCACCTGCTCAATGTCAAGCTACACTCTCTTCATCTAACAGCCTGGCATATTCTGTTTTGAAACACAGCAGGTCTCAACTTCCTCAACAAGTTTTAAATGTGATTATGGAAGCCAGAAGACCTAGTACAAGGAAAGTGTACGCAGAAAAATGGAAGAGATTTTTATTTTGGAGTGCAGCAAACAATTTGGAGATTTCTGAGCCTAATTTGAGTGTGGCTCTTCAATATCTTACTGAGTTATTGGACAAAGGTTTGTCTTTCTCTTCCATTAAGATTCATGCTGCAGCAATTTCAGCTCACTATGATTGTGACCCACCATTGTTTTCGCATCCTTTGTTCAAGCAATTTCTTAGAGGGCCAAAGAATATAAGACCCCCACGTAGAGCTCCTACTCCTGCTTGCGATCTCAATTTTGTGTTGGAGAAACTTACTCTACAACCTTTGAGCCTCAAGGCTACTGCTGAATTGAAATACTTGTCATGGAAGACTGCTTTTTGTTGGCCATTACTTCTGCAAGAAGGGTTTCTGAGTTGCAGGACCTTATGGCGGTAGAGCCTTATTTGATTTTTCATAAGGATAGGGTATCATTACGCACTAATCCTTCATTTATGCCTAAGGTGGTTTCTAGTGTGGCTTTAAACCAAACTATTCATTTGCCTACTTTTTATGCAGATCCCCAAAATAAAGGGGAAAAGATTTTGCACACTTTAGATGTACACAGGCAATTGCGTTATTATTTAAGCAGGACTAAGGATTTTAGGCAGTCTCAGCAGTTGTTTGTTTCTTTTGCTTTGAGTTCACAGGGCAAGCCTGTGTCAAAACAAACTATTTCTAGGTGGATTGGGTTTTGCATTGCATTTTGTTATTCCCATCATGGCAAGGAGATTCCAGCTGGGATTAGGCCTCATTCCACTAGGGCTACTGCCACTTCAACAGCTTTTCTAAGGGGTGGCAACTAAGGATATTTTGGAGGCAGCTACTTGGAGTTCAGTGCATACTTTCTCTAAGCATTATCACCTTCCTCTCTACTCTAAGTCTAGGGCTGGTTTTGCCACAGCTATTTTGCAAGGCATGTTGTCAGCTCCTGCTTCCTTATGATTTGCCAGCCTCCCTTACCTCTGCTTTGGGATTCTACCCAATAGTTAGGACTGCAGCAATGTGGAATGAAGAACATAGTACAGTTTTGTACCTACCATAAATGTAGATGTTCGAGGATCCACATTGCTGCAGTCCAATTTACCCTCCCTCCTTCCCCTCTGTGTTTAGGGGTGGTTGTGTAGGTGAGGTTATATTCTGGTAATTTTGTATATATTGTACATATTTTTGGTGCAGGTATATTTGGCCTTGTCTTTTTAGGGTCTTCTGACATCTGGGGCAAGAAAAGACTGAGGATATGACGTCGGTCATGCGCATTAGTACCCTGACGTACTGACGTCAGTCTAATGCGCCCTGACCGACGTCAGCCATATACTTTGGTATTCGGGCCGACTGGACAGCGGACTACCCCAATAGTTAGGACTGCAGCAATGTGGATCCTCGAACATCTACATTTATGGTAGGTACAAAACTGTACTGTCTGTGTTTTTAACTTGATAATTGGTGTTTAAATGACTGAAGACATGTGATTGGTTGTTTTTAATAGATGACAGTATTTAAGATGTGTAGAAATGTGTTTTATTTGTTCTGAAGAAGGCCAGTGTGAAATGGCCAAAAGTGCTTAACCTTGGTTGGATTAAAAGATTTTGAGATACCTGGTAATTTATTTCTTCCATGTTTTTTGTTTTCTGTGTAGTGTTTCATCTGGATTGCAGTCAATATACTACCTCAGAGGCTTTTTGGTATAGTTTGCTGTTACATTATGTTTACAATACTGTTTCAATGACAAACTTCTATGCACCCCTTGCCATTTTAATTCTAAATCTAACAGCACTTCTCTTTGGAAAACAGTGATCAGATTATACATAAATAGTCCAGGTATTTCATTTATATTGATTCCTTTCATCAACAAGTCATCACAAGTTTTTTCCTAAAGTCCCTTCATACATAACATTACTTATACTTGACACTAATAACTTCCGTAAGAAGTTTGATCTGTTCAAGTAATTCCTACTGTAACAATTCATGTCTTTCAGTGCTAACATCTTAATAAAAAACAAGCTTCTAAGACTTTAACAGTTTCCTAAACTGAAATTTTTGCTTGCATCATGTGATAGAAAATGACTTCCTAATTTCAAAAGAAAATGACTTCCTAATTTCAAATAGTGAACGGAAGGACCATTCAGAGTTAGATAAAAGTGTTGCACCACAACTAATATAGTGGTTTCCACATCGTTTATCATCTGTAATGCTGACTCCAACAAATTCAATTTATTTTTGTCAAGGCTGAGTATCTTGAAAAAGAATTACTTCTTCTCATTTCTCAGTCTTAAATTCTACTTACTGTTCTGAGTCTCATATTTCACATGAATGGCCAACAAGATTAAAAGAGCTAAATGTGCATCCAGATTTGAAAACAGTTTGGTGTACCACTTACCAAATGTACCCCTATTCCAAAGTCGTACAGCAACAGTTTGTGGTTTTATAGAATGACTGCCTGACAGCACACAAGCTGTCTGTGGTGAAATAAACATCATTGAAATAGTGGATGAATAGATAAAGCATTTATTTTAATTATGGTAATCCTTTATCAGAGAAGCTTTTTACCTATAGAAATGCTTACAGATTTTTTTTGCGGATTGCACTCAGTTTTGCTAACCTATGGATTGCTCTTAAATCTTCAGTGGAGTCCTAAAGATAATGATTTTCTTACCTGGGATGTCAGAGTCAAGTAGCAATGTCCTGGTAGTGTGCCCGCCTGGCCTTTACTGCACCTTTGTTAATGATTGTTGCAGTCTACATTAATGGCATCCTAAGAATCTCTTTAAGTTTTACAGGTGCTGTGTTATGCACTTTTCTCTCATGTTGCTTTTAAAGATGTCAGTGTGTAACATTCTTGTTCTAATTGCTTCAGAACTGTGTTCTCTGTTTAAAGGTTTCTGTCTTTTGTTTTGTTCACTTTGTTGTATCATTTATGAAACTATCAAAATCATGATGATTAAAAAATACTCCCTTGTTATCCACTATTGCCCTGCTTATTTGTATGACTAATAAACAATGTCTATTTTTACAACAAAATGGTAAACTTGTGAAGTAAGATTAATAGAATCTATATATGTGGCACTGGCAATGATGACCTGAAAATGAGTATGGCTCATACAGGAAAGAAAGGGGCTTCAACTGTCAGCTGTTTCCTGTTGTCAGGACAGCAATAGAAGACAGAGTTATTATCAGAACTCAGGGTATGGAGACAGCATCAACAGTTTTACGTGCTAGTGAAGCCGTTTTAATACTGTGCAACATTGCACATCTTTTTCTGCTTATTTGCAAGGGAAGGGATAGTTAAGCTTTTCCCTGAAAGAGTGTGCACAACCTGCATATAATATTGAAGTTGCAGAAGTTCAAAAAATGCTGGTAGCTATTTGTGCAAGATTCTTGTACAGTGAAAGTGGGATTTTGTCCTTTACCCTGCTATAGTACAATCTAAGAAGTGGTGTATATAAATAAGGAGGTGAAGTGGTAGGTGGGGAACTTGCCCTCTGCATGAAATAGTTTATTTTATTTATTTATTTTTTTTTAGTTTGTCTTGTTCTTTTGATTTTCAGCAATTAGCAAAAATCCAAGCAGAAACACAGCAGAGGTGTAGATATAGGATAAATGTTTTGTTTTCAGTATATCATAAAATATAAATGGCAAATGATACCTGAGGGAGAACAATATGAGAAGCAGTCCAAATTATAAATAACACAGAGCAGTAATTGAGGAGTAAAAGCGGAGTTTATTTTATAACAAGGTTAGCGCTTTCATTGTAAAACTTCATCAGACCATAATTACAAACACTAAACTGACATTTAAATACTAACTGCTAGGTAAAATTGTGCCTTTTTCACCAATGAGATTCAAACATGTCACAAGTTACTAAGTTACTATTTAACAGCAAAAGACTTCAGTTGCAAATAAAAAACACTTATGAAAAAAGACATGTAAAAATCACCTTCCCAGCCTTATGCTTTTCAGGCATAACATAAATTGCTAAGCTACTACATACACAGCAAGACAATTCAGTTATAAATAACTAAAACACTTATGAAAACAAAACAGAAGAAAAAAACATCTAAAAAAATTACCTTTTCAGTCTTCATCTTTTCAAAACAGGTTTTATAGATACATATTCATTGAGTCCATGTCCCAAGTGTGATCTTAACTTAAAAATCCATCTCATTTCAAGAAATCCTGTATCATTATTCTTATCCCCTTGTCTGGAACTATCTTTAATAGTCTCCAAATCTAAAAATGTAAAACTATGTGACTCTCCCTCTTCTAACAAATGTTTTACAATGGCACTGTATCTAAGACCTTTCCTTATACAGTAAAGATGGTCCCTTATACATTCACTCAATTGTCTATTCATTTTGCCTTTTTATAAGTGCAGCTAGCTAGATATATCCAATTATTGGTTTCACAGTTAGCTGCAGGTGCAAATATATAAACTATACCTGTATCAGGGTGAACAAAAGTCTCTGATTCATTTATATAACAACAAAAAGCACACTTCCAACACTTACTTATAGTACCATTATCTGATCCAGGATGAATATTATCATTATTCATAGGGTAGCAAAGTCTTCTTTTAAGAGATTTTTTTTTTATTTTTATATAAAAACCTTGGAGATTCCCCCACCATTGCATTGATCTCTCTGTTAGTGCGTAGTATATGCCAGTTTCTCATAAAAAATTGTTTTACTTGATCAGGATCCATGCTATAAACTAAGGGAACTGTAACATTCTTCCTTTCATAACTACTAGCTGAGATTTCCCTGTGGGGAGATGAAAAATAAGGCTTAGCACTTGTATTTCTTTTACTTTGGCTAATATTCGCCTCATCAACATCTTGCTTCTTGCACCCCCTCCCCAAAAAATCAACTTTCATTTCATGTATCTCAGCATCACATTCTTGGTCCCTGGCATAAAGTCTAGATGTCCTCATAGCCTGCCCCCTAATTGCATTTCTAAAAACATGGGGGGGGGTGCATACTTGTAAGATGTAAATATGAGACTCTATAATGTCCCTTCCTATATAGTTTAGTATTAAACTCACCATCTAAATTGTGAGCTACTTCGATATTCAAAAATTCAGTTTTCTGTTTAGAGAAGTTTAAACTTAAAAATGTGTTGCTATTTTGTAAATAATTTAAAAAGGTCTCTAATTCTTCCTGATCTCCTGTTGAAAGAATAAAGATATCATCTAAGAAACGATGAAACAGTCTTATATACTGTTTGTACTGTCCATCACCCATGACATAAATGTATCCCATTGTCCCGCCACTATGTTGGTGCAGGTATTGGCACAAGACATGCCCATAGCTATGCCAGCAGTCTATAGGTAGTATACCCCATCAAAAAAAAAAATTGTTCTAATACCATCTGAAGCAAAAAACAGAGAAATTCTTATCAATGGAATACGTGTTGTTCACCTGTAGAAACTCCTTCACCATCTGTATAACCTCTAAATTTGGAATCACAGAGAACAAAAACTGAATGTGTAATGTCACCATGTATGTGGGTACTCTGTTGTCACTTTCTTTAAGATTATTGCATTAATCTTGCAAAAAATGTTACTGTCCCATAATACTACCCCATACTAATCTAAAACAGGTCTCAACTGTTACTCAATATATATTTATTGTGGATATATGCCTTTTAGTCAAAGAGACCAAAAACTGGAAACCATTAAATAAAAAATAAAAAAATAAGCTGTACTCCCTGTGACGCCCCACCACTGGACTGGTAATCAAGGAGCCTCAATCTTCACCACTGGTACCAGTGAGGGAAGTACACTGGGAGGATCACAGGTACACACATAGTATTTCCAGATGTTGCTCTCTGCATCAATTGCAATTTCTCTTAAGGGCACTCAGAGACCACAATCAGTCAGGGGCTGGTTTCTCCCTCTTTCTCCAGATCCCCAGTAAGACTCCCCACTGGCACAGCTATAGAGTTGAAATCTGAACTGAGTGGCCAGGCCAAGACCTCCAGCACCTTCTCTGTCCAATCAGTGCTTCGTGTCCCTGCCCAAGTAGCTTACACACACACAATTTGAGGTTTGATTTACACACACACACACACACACACACACACACACACACACACACACACACACACACACACACATGCGTGCGCGCGCACACACACACACACACACACACACACACACACACACCTGGGAAAGGCTAGCACAGGTTTACTAGCTATACCCCCTTTTGCTCAGGCTATAAGGTAGTTATCACTGACCCAGCCACTCCTTATCAGCTACTTTAAGGTCCTTAACAAAGGGTGCCCAATCTTACTGTGTAATGCTATCAATACAAATGGTAGTTTGACCAAGAGCAAGGCTATTAGGAGTGGTCCACAGTGTCACCAAATAAATATGCATGTTCTCTCAGAACTTAAATATCTCTACAAAGATCAGCCACAATGAAAGGTTTAAATGTATTTAATTATAAACATATAAAAGAACAAGATAATACTAAATATATAGTTACAGTGCATCAGAGTACAAAATAACAGGAAATATTTAAAACAACATTGCAGGACAGTCTCAAATAAATAAAGAAAAAATATCTAAGCTAAGCTTTGCTATATTCCTGACTATATCTAAGAGAATTATACTGTTCCCCTAGACTTACTCAGAGCAAGGCACATGTTTAGTGAATGGGTCTTCTGGTCAGGTCCAAGACAGACTAGAGAATGCTGAGTCTCTCTCAGAGAGTTCTCAAATTAATATCTCAAATATTACTGCTGCTGGGGTAGCTTGCAGAATGACATCATTTCTTGTCATCTGACTCTATTCTAGGTGAACCCCCCCCCCACTGCTGGAATCTGGCAGTATTTAGCATCAGCCTGTGAAAATACATATACAAAGACTTTTCCTCAAATCTTTAACAAATGGTCGAAGTCATAAAGCCATAAAACACTTCCAAGACAATACAGGAAACTCCTTAGTTTTAAATATTGTGTCTCCTTGCTGTACTGAAACTGAAAGACAACATTTTTTATGGCCTAGCCATAAAGTAATTTAATTTCAGCTATTTTCTGAAGTTTTGCAAGTTAACCTCCTGTACTCCACTTCCCCCTGTTAAAATATATACATTTAAACAGTTACAATCGTGTATGTACATTTATGTTTTCTTTCAGCAGAGCACATCTTTAAGCTTAGTACTTTATAAAATATCTTTTCAATATGCATGTCTGTACAAGCCTAGTTTGATATACATATGATATACAGTTCTAATGGTTCCCATTCAGAAGCCTGAAACATCATAAGCCTGAAAATCAAAATCCTGAAACCAAAAGCCTGAAAATTCAGAATCCTGAAAACTCAAAATCCTGAAAGCCCAAAATCCTGAAAGACCAAAATCCTGAAACTCAAAATCCTGAAAACACAAATAATGCTAATATGTCACTATAAAGACACTAATATCTACCAACTGACCCTGACCCTAACCCTAACCCTAAGGTCCGTCACTATCACACACTCACCTGACCCGCGCCCTAACCCTAACTCACTTAAACCGCCCTAACCCCAATATATGTCACTATTACTTACATGCCTAACCTGCCTAACCCTAACTCACTTAAACCGCCCTAACCCTAAAATAAAACCAACCGCACACTTACCTGACCCCAACGCATGACCTAACACCACAGGGCTAACAATAGCAAAGCCACAATGACATCAGTATGTCTATTTTGTGTTTTCAGGATTTTGAGTTTCAGGATTTTGGTCTTTCAGGATTTTGGGCTTTCAGGATTTTGAGTTTTCAGGATTCTGAATTTTCAGGCTTTTGGTTTCAGGATTTTGATTTTCAGGCTTATGATGTTTCAGGCTTCTGAATGGGAACCGTTCTAATACATTTATAAGACAAGTATCTTACATGAAGCTTTTTGACATTCACAAATGACATATAATTATTTACAAAATTCCAGACAGCTGTGCTGGCAGTAACTCCCTTTGTCACACTTCTATATAAATCATGTTGATATTCACAAATGACAATATAATTATTTATAAAATTCCAGCTAGCTGGGCTGGCAGTATCTCCTTTTTCACACTCCCATTAAAATACAAATAAATATAAAAAAATTGTATTGAGAAAGAAGCCCCTTGCAGCTCTGCCACTCCACACCCCTAACGATGCTGTATTTTAATTGCTGTATATGAAAAGTGAAACTACCATAAACACTTTGATACAAAATCTCTCTGCAGTACTCTCTACTGTCCCAGTATCTCTGTATAATGCTATGCCCCTTGCACCCCCCCCCACAAACTTCTTTACCTGTGCTGTTATTTGATCCTGGTATATTATACATGCAAACACACACTCTGACTGATACCGGTTCTTATCATTTCATTGAAACTTCAGCAGTTCGAACACCATATGTCCGACCTGTGAAGTTTGAAAACTGATTATCGCAAAGCTGCGGAACACCAAATTCTTTCCCAGGGGAAAGAATTCAGTGGGCCATTTCTGTGGTTTCACGATTTTCAGCACTGTGGTGGAAAGTTACGGGTCGGGTTCAGGTAAGTGTGCGATTGTGTGGACATTAGGGTTAGGGTGCGGGTTAGGTGAGTTAGGGTTAAGGCGCGGGTGAGGTGGGTGTGCAATAGTGAAATGTTAGGGTTAGGGCAGGATAGGTGAGTTAGGGTTAGGGCGCGGGTCAGGTGAGTGTGCGATAGTGACGGACCTTAGGGTTAGGGTTTGGGTTAAGGTAAGTGGATAGATAGTAGTGTATGTACAGTTTAGTGTAGGGTTAGATGTAGGATTTTAAGTGTATGTGTGTGGATTGCTGTTTTTTGGTGTGCTTGTGTTGTGTTTGTGTGTGTTTCTTTGAACAGAGATTTTTTTCCCTGGGAAAAAAAATCATTGTTCTAAGCCTTCGATGGTTTTGCACTTCAAGGTTAGAAGTTCGAACATATGGTGTTCGAACTTCTGCCATTTCATTGAAATGATATAGACCCGCTGATACAATGGCACTTCAGCAAAACAGATCTGGCAGGATATGAGTTGATTCAATGGCAATCACCTAACAGGAGTAAATCCATAAATAGGCTGATTGTATCATCCCAGCAGAAATGTGAAATATGATGTACTACTTCCATAAACTTTAATTGGTAAAATGTAATAAAAGTCACCAAACTAATTCTAAAACAGCTCCCAAAACTGTAACTCAGCTGTGCAATAGTACTGCAACAAAACACCATTACAGATAAAAATAATGCAAAATACTCAGTAAACTTGCATTACAAAATACTGCCTAGTGGCAACGTGGTGCATTGGATAGTGATGTCACCTCCCAGCAAGATGATTTCCAGTTTGATTCTCAGCTACAGTACCTTTTGAGTGGAGTCTGTGTGTCCTCCCTCTGTTTGCTTGGTTTCCTCCCACATTCCAAAGACATACCATAGGTGGATTGAACACACTAAATTGGCCATAGGTGTGAGTGTGTGGTATGGAAGAACAGCCGTGGCAGGGCTAGCCAACCAGTGATATGAACCTTGGCTCTAGATTTGAAGTGACAACTGGACCCCATATGCAAAAATGAGAAAAGGGTTTGTGGATGGATAGATCTCTGTACTGAAACAAAGTAATATCTGACCTAAGGTAACCTGCTATCTCTACATCCCTCCCATTTAGAAAACCAAAGAATACAGCAGTTGTACAGCTACATTTCCACAGGTGTACAGTTGAATTAAATGGAGAATATGAGTTGGAAAAAAGAAATACAAATCTGAATAAAGAGGATATATGTTGGTCTGGGATATAATAAATTAAATATGTGGTAATATGTGGTATGTGCCACTCAGCACAGACTTTGTTATTGAAACACAAAGCACCAGATATTTCATTTTGTTACATCCCAAACTTTCACACACACACACACACACACACACACACACACACACACACACACACACACACACACACACACACACACACACACTCACACACACACACACACACACACACACACACACACACACACACACACACACACACACACACACTCACACGTGTGCGCACATATTTGGCAAGTTCTATTCCAACACCCTTAAATATGAGAGACATGTAAGAGCTTTTTTAATCCTTGGGTATATAGCATTCTTCTAGAGGTGGTTTAGATAAACTGTCCAAGAGGATGGGGTTTCTTATCAGAAATGAAAGAGCTGATGCTTTTAGCCTTTAAAGTTCAAATCTTCAAATGTTAATCTGTCAGACAACAGTGAATTCCAAAACTTGTGGTTATACTTTTAAAGCACTTGGTGCAGTGACTAACATGGGGGGGGGGGTCCCATATCTTTGTGATGATTCTGGTCAGAAATGACAGAAAGTAATGTAAATCCAGTTTAGACAAAAATATCCAATGGCAACAGGACCCAGAGTCAGAAAAAATGTTGTTAAAAATCACAGCGTTTAATGTAAAATAAAAAATCACAAAAAATCCCAAGCGCTTTCGCCCGGTCACTACCAGGCTTTTTCAAGGAATAAATTCTTACATAGCCATGCCTTCAGAATAAATACTAAATTGTAAAGTCACATGACCTGTAATTAATCATTAAAAACACAGTTAGCATTATTAATTGAAATGTCTACTTGATATAATTCATAAATAATGTCCAATATATATTAGTTATTAACATATTTAAAAATAAAATCCATCATGGTAACAATTAAATGGTTCATTATAAATTTATCAAAAAATGTATGAATATACCGACCTCATAAAATTTTATACAACCAGAATCTACAGTAATAATTTTGAACCTCATAAAATCATAAAATATAATTCATAAATGTAAGTCTATGCTTTAATTTAAAACTCCACCAACCCATCAGTTATAATCTGGCTTTCCTTAATTTCAAAACACTTCCAATGTTTATATTTTCATTTAACCCCGGAGGTCTGACCGAATCTAACCTGAGCTGCCAGTAATCCAATCGGGTCTCCCAGCTACCACCCCTTAACTCAGGTGTAACTTGCTCCAAAACCATGAATCTTAAATTCATGTTGGGGCAGGTTTGGAGACGCTTGTAGAAAATATTATTTTCTTTGCATTTGGCAACATCATAAAAATGATCATAAACTCTTCTTCTAAAGGGTCTCTCCATTTTCCCAACATGAAAACTGTGGCAGTGTGTACAGATATCCAGATATACCACCCCCTTTGTTCCACAATTAAAATTTTGAGTGGATCTAAATGTGAATTTCCTAAGGGGGAGGTAAATTGTATCCTGGTTTATCATGGCACTACACTGCTTACAGCTACCACACTTATAAGTGCCTAACTTTGATTTGTTCGAACATAATTTCAAGCTTTGTTTCCTTTCAAAAAGTTCTTTTAAATTAGTACCTCTTTTTCTTATAAAATGGGGACCTTTAGTTACCACTTGTTTCAAATCTTCATGCATAGCGAGTATGGGCCAATATTTGGAAATGATGTTTTCTACTTGATGAGAATTCATTGAAAAGGTGTGAATAAAATTATTTTTTGCTTCAGAGCCTTCCCTATATTCATCTTGATTAATAACATTAGCGGAGCCCAACAAAGGTGAATATTTTGCTTCTCTGTTATTTGATACTTCCTGAATCATTGCATCAATCAAGGATATAGGGTAACCTTTCTCCAAAAATAATTCCTTAAGAATATATATCTCATTAATAAACGTTTCAGGGGAGCTTGACATTCTAGATGCTCTGATAAGTTGTCCTTTAATAATACCCTTTTTTTGGTAAAAAGGATGCCCACTGTCAAAATGTAAGTACGAATTGGAAAACGTAGCTTTCCTAAATATCTTTGATTGAAACCTTGAATTAATATAATCCTTAGTTAAAGTGATATCCAAATAATTCAACTTGATATCGAATTATTTTTTATGATTTTATGAGGTTCAAAATTATTACTGTAGATTCTGGTTGTATAAAATTTTATGAGGCCAGTATATTCATACATTTTTTGATAAATTTATAATGAACCATTTTAATTGTTACCATGATGGATTTTATTTTTAAATATGTTAATAACTAATATATATTGGACATTATTTATGAATTATATCAAGTTAACATTTCAATTAATAATGCTAACTGTGTTTTTAATGATTAATTACAGGTCATGTGACTTTACAATTTAGTATTTATTCTGAAGTCATGGCTATGTAAGAATTTATTCCTTGAAAAAGCCTGGTAGTGACCGGGCGAAAGCGCTTGGGATTTTTTGTGATTTTTTATTTTACATTAAACGCTGTGATTTTAACAACATTTTTTCTGACTCTGGTTCCTGTTGCCATTGGATATTTTTGTGGTTGCTGGTTTATTTTTACTTGTCGTAAATCCAGTTTAACTATGAGGTTGCAGCCAAGATTTATGCTAATGAGCTATCAGCTGGCACACTGTGATATTCCTGATTATGTGTTCAGGCAAAAAGAGAAAAAAAAGCTGTTAATTCCAAATGAAATGCTGAAGTTCCATTGGCCACTAGGCAGACTAAAACCCCCCACAGTAAACCACTCTATTCTATTTAGACAATATGATGGAATATATTAAAAACTATTTAACTGGTGTTGGGATGTTTTATGCAAGCTGAGGAATAAGCATGTATTCTTAAACTGCATGAAGCACTTCTGCCATGTGCTAAGAGTGGCATGGGGACAGAGCCCTGGAATTGGCATTGCTTGCTTTATTTAGAATGCAGACAAACTACTGTTGTACAGCACAGAAAGAACTGTCTCCGGAAAGTTTTAGAGTCGATCTGCTGCTTTCAGCATAAAAAGGTCCTGTGTGAATAACGCTAGATTTCCTGTTGAAGTGAACAGGTACTCCAGACAAACTGTATTCCTGTGTTTTAATAACCAGCTTGCTTCACTGATTATTTTTCTGAATGAAATTCTACAGATATAGTTATGACATGTACTGGCGAACTGGTTGGTGCCTCTGTTTTTTTTTTATTTCTTTTACAGCTATCACATTGAAGTCACTTCAGTACTGCATTTTCTTTTTAATAATCTCAACACATGAAAGTAAGTTTGAGAAAGAGACTGAAGTGATTTTTTTTCAGAGACAACTTGCTTTTTGTTACCTGTCTTAGTGTTTTGCTTTTTGAAACCTTGGATTTCAGTAAGCATTCTTGTTTGGTTTCCACTCTGCTCTTTTGTTGAGGCAACAAAACTATTTTTGACCAGGGCATGCCATCTGTATTGTCTCTCAATGAAAGGTTTCTGATTGTATTCATACAATAAGATGTGCTTTTGTAGAGACTGCCTCATTACTTTTGCATAAGTAAATTGTCAGGTAGTGTTATAATTCCTGAGTAGAAACATACTTCATTGTTGAAGCACCCCATTAAAATGTTGTACAAATCTGTCATGCTCCAGAATGGTTTTAAAATTCTGCTCATAATTTGACTAACGTCTGAATGTTCACCATAAGCTGCCTGCTGTCCTCAAATAAGACTGTTCAGATGTGGAAGAGTACATGTTTTTTTTTTTTTTTTAGCATAGAACTCAGACTGCGTGAAATGATCTTTCATAGAAAAACTCTTATAACCATAGATGTAGACACTTGAAAATAGGCTCAGTGTTGTAACTGCATGTTCACAAAACATTACCAGAACTAATTGTTTATGCAGCAATATGTGCACTGCAGTAGTCTTTCGTAGGAGAACAAAGCAGTGACAAGCTGACCTTTTGGACTAGCAGCACTGCTGTAAGTAGACATATCACTATCAAGTCCTGGAGGGAGCCTCATGCTCCAAGTGTGCTGAGTAGGAGAAAGAGAGAGGATCTTCATGCATGTGTTGTCAAGGGAAATGAGTGTCATTGGAATCCTAGTATAAGCATGGATCCATTAATGCTCAAGCCAAGAACATGCATTGGCTGTCCAGACTCAGCAGGTGTTAATGAGGCACACAAGGAAGTAAAGCAGTATGCACATTAGTGTTTGTGGTAAATGGGGCAAAATAGCCAGGTAATGGGATACTGGAATGGTTGCAGGGGGACTCTGGTGCCATATTTTGGTTGCCTGTTCTTCAGTTTGCATTTGAAGGTTGGTATCCCATAATCATTGGAGCGGGCAGGGTTACATAATTATATATGCAAATTTTATGTTAATCAGTGTACAGATTTGTACCTATTTTTCATGGGCCTTGTCCAGAATTTTGATGTGTCCAGGTTGAGAGGTATGCACAGGAGTCAATTCCCTCAGCCTCCCCCCCCAGAGGACCTTTCTTTCAGTGAAATCTTGCATACCCTAAGAGAGCATTTCCGCTGGGAATGCCAGGACTACCCACAGTCCAAAAAGAGACTCAAGGAATTTTTAGACTTGCCTCAGCATAGGCCTCTAGCTATTCCACCCTGTCCTGGATATTGTAGATGATGTCTTCATGAAATCCAGCCTTACCCCTGATACCTTACCACCTGCTCCTAGAAAGCCTGACAGATACTACAGAGTACCTGACTCTCACAAATTTCTCTTTAAAAATCCCACTGCATTTACAGAGACCATTTCCCAGGGAACTAAAGGTATTAAGGCTTCTACAGCCAAAAACCTCACCCCTTCAGATAGGGATTCTAGGGCTCTAGACAGATGGGGTAAGAAGGTATATACCTCTGCAACTCTTGCCATCAGGGCTTTAAATTGCCAATTTCACATGTTGAAGTACCAGCAGTATATTATTGATCTAATTAAACAAAAAATGCTGTTGATTCCTGATTGTGCAGAAAATAAGGACTTAGAAAACTTAATGCATTCTGCAAACCAAGTTGGTAAACATACTTTGCAGTGTGGTTTTGATGCCTTAGAAACATCTTGCAGGGCTGCTGTCACTGGGTCTGTTCTGAGAAGGCATGCTTGGCTGAAGGAACAAATCTTGCCTGACCATGTTAAGGCAAAATTACTTGATGCTCCATTAAATCAAGAATGCTTGTTTGTCTCTAAAGCAGAAGAAGTTCTTAAAAAGATGGAAGAAAAAGCTAAATCCATACAAACTGTTAAAGATTTCTTACAGGTACAGCCACCAAGATTCAGTAGGCATTGGCTTTCAAAAAATTGGTCCTTTCCAGTCCCTTCCAGACCTTCTCAGCCGAAATCCAGGGGCAACAGGCCACAAAGACTACAGTCTCAGGGTATGCACAGATCTAAACAACGGAGGGCTCCCTCCTCAAAAACTGGGAGTGGTAAGCCACCCCCCTATGGAAAAAAGTTCACAATGACTTGTCCTTAACCCTTCCCAGCCATGCCCAAATACTTGCATCCCCTAGGAGGAAAACTCGCCCTGCATGCAAAAAACTGTGAGTATATTACCCAGGGCCAATGGGTCTTAAACATTGTATCCCAGGGATACAGATTCTATTTCCACTGTATGCCAACCCCAAGTGGATTGCCAGACCTTCCTCCAAACCAGTGGACAGAGGCCCAAAAGCAAGTTCTTTCTCTTCTCAGTATCAGGACTATTCAACCTGTACCAACAGAGCAAAGGGGACAGGGTTTCTACTCCAGGCTGTTCCTGGTGCCCAGGAAAGAGAACTCTTGATGCCCTATTCTGGATCTGTCAACCCTAAACACCTTCCTGGTGGTACCAAAATTCAAAATGCTTACACTCCAGCAGCTCCTTCCTATGCTAGCCAAGGACTCCTGGCTAGTCATCCTAGACTTAAAAGAAGTTTATCTGCACATCCCCATAAGGGAATCTTGCAGGAAATATCTACGTTTCAGGGCAGGCTCTATGCACTATCAGTTCTCTGCACTTCCCTTTGGCTTATCTACTGCACCCAGAGTATTCACAAAGTGCCTGGCTTCAGCCATTGCTTACTCCAGGCAGAGAAATATTCAAATTTACCCATACTTGGACGATTGCCTGATTCAGGCGGACAGTCAGGAATTGCTACTTCAACACCTGACATTTGTAAAGAGACTCCTAACTTCTCTGGGGTACACCATCAACGAAAAGAAGTCACATCTGGTACCCAGCCAAAAGATTGCATTCCTGAGAGCAAGCTTGAACACAACTTCCCAAATGGCATTCCTCACTTCAGAAAAGCAGGTTTATTTGACAACTTATTTCAAACTACTGGCCACCCACACCCAGCTAGCTGCAAGAAAAATACTGCAAGCCCTAGGGTTCATGGCTTCATGTATTCTACTGATTCCATATGCAAGACTGCATATAAGGAAACTCCAGTGGTACTTAAAAAGTCTCTGGTGTCAACATTCACAGGACCTGGAAGCAGTGATTTCTATCATTCCTTGCCTAAGGCCAGAGTTCCTTTGGTGGGTAGAGGCTTGCAACCACACAAAGGTGCTCCCTTTCTCACAACTCCCAGTTATCCAAACTTTGAGAACAGATGCATCAGACTATGCATGGGGGGCTCACATGGCAGGCAAATGCATTCAAGGCAAATGGAGCGCAGGACAAATTTACCTGCATATCAATCAAAAAGTAATGTTAGCTGTACAGAATGCACTGACAGCTTTCAAATACCTTATCCTGCCAGGACAACTCCTGATGAAGACAGACAACACCACAGTTATGTGGTACATAAACAAGCAGGGGGGAACTCACTCCTTCCCACTCTGCAGGTTAGCCATGACTCTGTGGAACACAGCCTTAAGCAACCAAGTGCACCTGCAAGCTCAATTCCTGCCAGGCAAACAAAATTCACTGGCAGACAACTTAAGCAGAAATCTAATGGACCCACATGATTGGAAACTGGAACCAAATTCATTCAAACTTCTAATACACAGGTGGGGGACACCAGAGGTGACCTCTCTGCATCACGCCTAAACTATCAACTAAACAAATTTTGCACAAGAATTCCCCACAACCAAGCTTGGAAAGTGGATGCCCTATCCTTCACATGGGAAAACCTCTCAATCTATGCCTTTCCTCCTCTGCCCCTTTTTCCAAAGGTACTACTTAAGATCAAACAGGACAGGCCAAGGACAATCCTTATTGCACCAGACTGGCCACACCAGCACTGGCACCCACTCCTATGCAGTCTGACAGCAGTGCCACCCTGGCACCTACAGCAGACCCTCTCTCTGCTGTCCCAGCAGGAGGGACAGATTTTGCATCCTCAGCTGCAAACCCTGAACCTGACAGCCTGGCTTATTCCCTGAATACATCACCAGCAACCCTCAGCAAACAGGTGCTGGATGTTATCCTTGAGGCCAGGAGGCCCAGTAATAGGAAATCCTATTCAGAAAAGTGGACTAGATACTGTTCTTGGAGCCAGTCTCAAGGGAAGGACACAGACGTGCCCTCTTTGCCTCAAATCCTGGGTTACCTAGTACAGCTGCTCCACAAAGGCCTCTCCTTCTCATCAATTAAGATTCAGGCCTCGGCCTTCTCAGCTCATTACAATCCAGAGCCACTCCTCTTCTCTCACATTTCCTGAGAGGAGCTAACAATTTAAGACCCCCAAGTAGAGCTCCCACACCTGCCTGGGACCTTAAATTTGTACTAGAGAAGCTCACACTTCCCCCTTTTGAGCCTGCTGTTACAGCAGAGTTAAAATTCCTCTCTTGGAAAACAGTCTTATTGCTAGCCATCACTTCAGCAAGAAGAGTGTCTGAGTTACGGGCCCTTATAGCTGTGGAACCCTTCATTATCTTCCATGTGGACAGGGTTTCCCTCAGGACTAACCCATTTTTTATGCCCAAGGTGGTATCCAGTGTGGCTTTAAACCACTCCATCCATTTGCCAACCTTTTTTCCTAATCCTCAGAATAAAGGGGAAAGGATCCTGCACTCCTTGGACATGCACAGACAGCTCAGGTTCTACCTTGACAGGACTAAACCTTTCAGAAAATTTGACCAGTTGCTGGTCAGCTTTGCTACAGGGGCAGAGGTCAAGGTCATTTCAAAACAAACCATTTCTAACTGGATAGCACACTGGATCCATTTCTGCTACAAACACCATGAAAAACCTACCCCACAAGGGATCAGGCCTCATTCCACTAGGGCTACCTCAACCTCTACAGCTTTTCTCAGGGGAGTCCCTACCAGGGACATCCTGGAAGCTGCAACTTGGAGTTCTGTACACACCTTCACCAAGCATTACCACTTACCTATCTTTTCCAAATCCAGAGCTGGGTTTGCCACAGCAGTCTTACAAGGCCTGCTAGCCAGCCCTACTACTTCTTGACTGCCCCCACCCTTCCTCAGCTTTGGGAATCAACCCAAGTGTGGTGACTGTAACAGGGAAACATGAAGAACATAGTACAGTTGTGTACACTTACCATAAATGTAGATGTTTGAGAGTGTTCACTGTTGCAGTCCTGGTTACCCTCCCTCCAGCTTTTTTGGCCATATCTTATGGAAATGGTATTTACTTTTTACTGGAGATGTTCCACACCATTTGATTGCTTCCTGTTTCGGGGGCTCCTGACATCTGGGGCAAGAAAAACTGATGTAATGGTGTCGGCTGCATGTTTTATACCCCTGACGACCTGACATCATGGATGAGGCGACAGCATCCGATGCAGAAATCCCAAGACTCTGGTATTCCGGCCGACTGAGAGCTACCTGCAGGCAGATAACCCAAGTGTGATAACTGCAATAGTGAACACACTTGAACATCTACATTTATGGTAATTGTACACAAGTGTACTTTTTTCCATGCCATCTGAGATCATAGAAGGTCATGTAGCAGAATCGTGACCATTTGTTCCAGCAAAGGTGGTGGGGTATACAAGCATTTACAGTTTATATACATGATTGTTTTCTGCTGTGAGATTTGAGGTGGGAAGTAGGGTAAAAAAAAATGAATACAGTTCAGAACTTTCTAGGCAGTCTAATTCTGTAAAAGCAGTTTTAGCAGCATGAAGGTCCAGAAAATGCACACAAATAACATGTACTGCTGTAATGTAAATAGTTCTGAAACACATTAAGTCGAGGCAGAAGATCATTTGAAACATACAAATCTTATCAAGAAATGTTATTCCCTGTAGCTGACTTTAGTTTGTAGCACAAAGTGCAGACCAGTTGCAGGAGTTGTACCTTTAGGCTACTGTCCCAGTTTTCACAACTCACAGATTAATGAAACCATTGCGCTAGGCAATATTTTTCTAAATAATTCATTCCAGTAAATGTCTGTGATGTATATTACCCAAATCTTAGCTGCTTTTTAGACTATCTGGCTTTGCTAATTTCCTTTTATTTCAGATAAGCCAATTATCTGAAAAATTAAAAAATTCTACTTAAGCTTATTGCCATAACAATAATGCTGGCAATAATCCTTTGCCAGTGAGCAACCTTATTTGCACAGATTTATCTTAACCTCAGTCAAGATTCTTCAGAATTGTGTTTTGGTTTCCAGACCAGCAAACTCTGGCTGACTAGTAAGATATCTTTGTTAGACTCCTCTCCCTACTAATTATGCCACTAATTACAGCATGGCCTGAAGAAAGGTTTACCTGTAACATAGAACCATTTAGTAAACTTGTATATGACAGTTGTGCATCAAAATATCAGAACAATTATTTGCATAATAGAAACTGTTTCCTTCATGTATAGCTTCTTTATACAAATTCAGAAGGGAAAGCTCTTTGGATCTCAGTTAGAACTGAAACCAGGACTGACAGAAAACACCAGTAGCATTCTGTCCAGTATGCCAGCAAGTTGTCATCCTTGCTCTTCCAAAGCTTATTACTCCATCAAAAATGCTCAGCTTAGTAACTGTAGGAGTAATTAATTCTTACAATTGCATGTAAGCATGCATGCATAATCTTAAAAATTCAAACGTAGCCAAGAAAGGAGACAGTGCCTTAGGCAGGACTTATGCTCAGGCCCAAAGGAATACTGCATTAATTATGTTATCAGCTGTTCCACTAAGGCAGCTATGATCTGATGTGTCCATAAGTACATTTATATTTGTAAACTGTAGAACATAGTGACTCTATTGGCTTTTACTTATAAAATTTGAAATTAAATGTCTCAGACAGTCTCAAGAAACATCAGCACATAAGAAATTATATCTTCTTAGCTGTGGCATGAACCTGGATAATGGCACATTATTTCATTTATACTAATTAATGTACTACTGAAGCCGCTGAAATGTTTTTTGTTCTTCCTCAGATGTGCTGCATGAAAAAAGGCTTGCTGTAGTAACAGTGTGCATGTTTATGAAGCATAAACAGCCATAAATTGCTCAGCTGGAAGCATAGCCAGAGTGGTACTTCATCAGGCCTGAGCTGAATTTTTGCCTGTATTTTCTTGATTAGTTTTCCCGCAACAAATGGATTTGTTAGAACCTAACTATATAAACAAAAGCATCAAAGATTCATGAAGAAACAAAACATGATTTATTGCTTGCAAATTCTGCAAAGCAGTTCGCAAACATTAAAGCAAACGTGATAAATAAAATATTACACCCTATCACAATGACAGTCTATAAATGATGGAAACTGAGCAGATGTCCTGCAGGTAAGGAATTATAAATGGCAAGTTATATTAAATTCATGTAATTGCCGTGGCTGGAAAAGTACATTATGTTAAAACTCAGCCTGCGAAATATAACTTTAAAGTAACTAGTTGGAAAATAATTTCACTGTTTTGCTGATACTTCATATGTTTGTGTCTTTCGGCTTTTCCCAGTTAGGGGTCGCCACAGCGGAACTCTGGTCTGCTAATGATTGGCAGTAGATTTTTACGTACTGGCGTGCCGGGCCTAACGCACAACCTTCAACGAAGGAACGCCCATTCAAGCATGTCGCTACACAGAAGACGCTCTAACTGAGAATCGAATGGGCAACGTCTATATGCATGCTATTAGCATGTGACATTTCTTTATGGTGTTTTAATGGGTCTACTTCTAAATTTTGAAGTTTCAAAACTTTGAATTTCTTATGGTCGAGACCATAAGATGGAAGTGTTGAAACTTTGAACTATTTAAATGGAGATCCCCGTACAGCACAGAATGGTATATTTACCATTTTACTCTCTGAAGTGTGATCTCGGAGTTAGCATATTTAATTAGCAGGGCGGCTTGCCACCCTGCAAAAATGTTTTTTTTTTTTTTTTTTTTTTTTTTTTTTTATTTAGATTTCAAAGTTGTGTGGATCAGCAAATCACACCCCGTAACACTTTGCACCTGGGCGACTGCCCCTTCACCACACCCTAGCTAGACTGCTGAAACTAAACTGTAGCAGCTGAAGAAATTGCATTTTTTGCTAATCAGTTATGGCAAAGAGCTTTTTTGTGGGCAATTTCCAGATTGGGGACACATCTTGATCATATGGACTCAACCATAAGAAATTTGAAGTTTTGAAACATCAAAATTTAGAAGTAGATCTGTTTAAACAGATTTTCATGTTATAGCATGTTCATGTGCTTCATGTTTTAGCTGTTTATATTTATTTGAAATGCATTGGTCTTTACTCCTGGCATTATATGTTCTGTAGTTTAATGAGGATTTGTAAACACATGATCAGCAGTGAAACTAGGGTGTGGTGAAGGGATCAGTCGCCCCATGTGCAAAGTGTTAGGGGGTGCGATTTGCTCATCCATACTGCAATTAAAATACCAGTATTGCATTTACGGTCAAAACTGAGAGCTGTAGCACTCAGTGTATTCCTTAAAATGTAGCAAACTGCTTGTTACAGTTTTAACAGTTTAAAGGAAGAAAGATTTTTTTTTTGTTAAACTAGGCACCATATCACTCTGTACCAGGTATAAACTGTAGCAGCTGAAGAAACAGCATTTTTTTTGCTAATTACTTATGACAAAGAGCATTTTTCAGGACAGTTGCAGATTGGGAACACATCTGCCCCAAGTATAGTGAGCTATAACTCTGCTTGTAATAATTTGAGGAAGGCCTGTTTATAAAGGAAAGGTTAACCAATAAGTAATGTTTATGTTTCAACCTGACAACTTGACAGTTATGCAAACTGCACATGAGTTTTACCATGGATGACATATATGCTTTGAGGCAGTGCTTATGTAATACAGACTGTCCTCCAAAAAAGGCATTCAAATGTTTCTCATGAGACTATTATTTAAAAGTTAGTATTCATCTGACTTTTATTAGAAGTATAGCAGAGGCATGAAAGTCAAGTGCTGGAATAATAGCACTTTATTTTAGTGAAAGAGGCCACTGAGGTTAGAATTTACCATTATTCGAAGGTATCGAAGCTTCAGATTTGTATATTAAGTTCAGGGGTGGTGGAGGGGGAATCTCCTTTGTATGAGTGCTTTTGGGTGGGACTTACCCAATTTTTCAACAATTGTGCTTATGTGAGTAAAATGTTTTTTGGTGAAACCATATGTGACCATTTACTATTGTTTCAGTTCTTTTACATCTGCTGCTTTTATTCACATTTACTCATATTTCAGATATGTAGCTTAAAGAAGATGTCAACAAGACATGACAATTCCTGACATTACAAGAACTGTTACAAACTGCACACGTTTTATTGCAAATTATGGGAGATGCTCTGTCAGGTTAAGAAATCTACTGTTGTGACAAACAAGCTGTTGTTTGCATTCCGATGTGTATTTACTGAGTAAAGCTTGTTATAACTTTATGTGGCTGCATAACAACAGCATTTTAGTAACATAGACAAGACAAATGACATATTATTACATTAAAGTACTGCATAACTATATACAGACTGAAACATACAATCACAAACCCAATCCATTTGCATTTTAACCACTAGTATTTACAGTGTGTTGAGCAGATGGAAAGAGTACTTTGCGGGGTTGATGAATGAAGAGAATGAGAGGGAGAGAAGGCTGGATGATGTGCAGATAATGAATCATGAAGTGCAGTGGATTAGTAAGGAGGAAGTAAGGATAGCTATGAAGAGGATGAAGAACGGAAAGGCTGTTGGTCCAGATGACATACCTGTGGAAGCATGGAGGTATTTAGGTGAAATGGCAGTGGAGTTTTTAACTAGATTGTTTAATGAAATCTTGGAAAGTGAGAGGATGCATGAGGAATGGAGAAAAAAGTGTTTTGGTACCGATTTTTAAGAATAAGGGTGATGTGCAGAGCTGTAGTAACTACAGAGGGATTAAACTGATCAGTCACAGCATGAAGTTATGGGAAAGAGTAGTGGAAGCTAGGTTAAGAAGGGAGGTGATGATTAGTGCTCAGCAGTATGGTTTCATGCCAGGAAGGAGCACTACAGATGCGATCTTTGCTCTGATAGTGTTGATGGTGAAGTACAGAGAAGCCAGAAGGAGTTGCATTGTGTCTTTGAGGACTTAGAGAAAGCATATGACAGGGTGCCTAGAGAGGAGTTGTGGTATTGTATGAGGAAGTCAGGAGTGTCAGAGAGGTATGTAAGAGTGGTACAGGATATGTACGAGGGTAGTGTGACAGCAGTGAGGTCTGCGGTGGGAGTGATGGACGCGTTTAAGGTAGAGGTGGGATTACATCAAGGATCAGCTCTGAGCCCTTTCTTTTTTTCAATGGTGATGGACAGGTTGACAGACGAGATCAGACAGGAGTCCCCGTGGACTATGATGTTTGCAGATGACATTGTGATCTGTAGTGAGAGTAGGGAACAGGTGGAAGAGACCCTGGTGAGGTGGAGATATGCTCTAGAGAGAAGAGGAATGAAGGTCAGCATGACTAAGAGAATATTTGTGTGTGAATGAGAGGGACGACAGAGGAATGGTAAGGCTGCAGGGAGTAGAGGTGGTGAAGGTGGATGAGTTTAAGTACTTGGGATCAACAGTTCAGAGTAATGGTGAGTGTGGAAGAGAGGTGAAGAGGAGAGTACAGGCTGGATGGAGTGGGTGGAGAAGAGTGTCAGGAGTGATTTGTGACAGATGAATACCAGTAAGAGTGAAAGGGAAGGTCTACAAGAGGGTAGTGAGACCAGCTATGTTATACGGGTTGGAGACAGTGGCATTGACAAAAAGGCAGGAGTCAGAGCTTGACGTGGCAGAGTTGAAGATGTTAAGATTTGCACTGGGTGTGACGAGGATGGACAGGATTAGGAATAAGTATATTAGAGGGTCAGCCCAGGTTGGAAGGTTTGGAGACAAAGCCAGAGAGGCATGATTACGTTGGTTTGGACATGTGCTGAGGAGGGATGCTGAGTATATTCAGAAAAAGATGCTAAGGATGAAGCTGCCAGGTACAGGAAAAGAGGAAGGCCTAAGATAAGGTTTATGGATGTGTTGAGAGAGGACATGCAGGTGGTTGGTGTGACAGAGCAAGATGCAGAGGACAGGAAAAAATGGAAACAGGTGATCTGCTGTGGCGACCCCTAACGGGAGCAGCCGAAAGAAGAAGAAGAAGTATTTACATGCTTATCAGATTAGGAATTTGTTTTACAAAATCAACTACATTTTAAGTTATTGTGGCAGCCATGCCATTGACCATCTACTCAGTTTCAATTTAATTATTTTAGCAGGAAACTGAACTTGTCTACCTCAGATCCTTTCAAGCAAGACCTAGACCATAGCAGCAAGGACAGATGCAGTATACAGAAGTCACTACTCAGCCAACATTTTGTGGAAGTCAGGGAAATCTGATTAACTGGACAGAACATGCAAGAAATGTAGACTCCACACAGACAGTGACCAGAAGTGTGAGGATTGAACATCTATAACTTTGAGTTTTGAAGCATATATCCTAAGCACAAAGCCACAATATCACTCAACTCTAAAGCATTTTGATGAGCACATTCCAAAACTTTTCAGATTAGTCAATGCAAATAACAGAAAATGATTCCATAGTGCTGTCAGAAAAATGACAAAGCTTTCTCTGCCAAATGTCAAGTCTATGAACAAAAGATCTAGCACTCTTTAACATTCTACTTTGTATGTGAAACCATATCTGAAATACAGCTTCACTTCTGTCAGTATGAAGGCCATGACTCTGTTTTTATACAGGTGACCTAGAGCAGGAAATAGTAACTGTAGTGACTTAAACAATGTTGATCAAATCAGAATAGTAATGAATGAATGGGTCTATATCATATGATCGACATTTGAAAATGTTGAAGCACCTTTACTCGACATGAAAATGTCGAATGGTAAGTTTGTTGAATGGCCAAATCACCAATTTCTTTCCAAGGGAAAGAAATCAGAAGGCCAACAAACAACACCACATAAAAACAAATGTATTTAAGTGGGGGGGGGCTTCACCCACCACACCCCACACACAACCCTAACTAAATATTCTAACTCTGAGACCGCACTACAGTTGGGGAAAGGGCAGGTGTGACAAAACGGCTGATACTGGTGATTTGGCTGTGGACAAATTTAACCTTCAACATTTTCGTGTCAAGTAAAGGTGCTTCGATATTTTCAAATGTCAATCATATGATATAGACTGGAATAAATATGATTATTATTATTATTATTATTATCATTAAACAGTGTATGAAAGAAGGAAAATATCAAAGAGGTAAAAACAGACGCCACACTTCCTCCCTATACTCCCCAAAGGTCAAGGTGAAAAAAAAATATTAAGTGTTTTACAACTATAACTGGCATTGATAAAAACAATTAGAATAATCTGATCATTCAGCCAGTGGGAACTCAGCTTTCATTAGAATATCTGTATTCCAATGATCAAGTAGAATCCTTTTACTAGCAAGACTGGGTTATAAAATGAAATTAATCTGAAATTGTTGAATATTCTTTCATGCACCAGAATCCACAGATCATATAAAAAAATCCTTGATTCAATCATATTTTTTCTCAGCATCTTGATGTGATATCTTATATGTATACATTTCATATGCCTTTAGGAGTTTATGTATTATATGTATGATTGCACTGTATTGTATGCATATCTTAGCTTGCATTTTGCATGTACTTTTTCCTTTTCTCAATATACTCTGACTGGATCTTGTAATCTTACCTTATCTGCTTTCATTATTAACATTATGTTCTGAAATTTGCTAATTAGTTATTTTGTAGATAATACTGTTGATTGAAAGATACTGATTTTATTCCTGCTCTTTTAGCTCGGAATGTGGCTGAGAATGGTCAATAATAGACTAGTCCACTTAACCAGTGGACAAATAGTAAATAAATAAATAAATAAATAAATAATACATATTAGAAATGAAGTTATGAATTCTAACCCACCAGGATAAAATTTGGAGGGCAGTCCCAGCACATACGCTTCCATGACCCCACAGCAACACAGCCATGCCGGCATGTTTTATGATTTTAAAACCAGCCAAGCCTCTGGGGAGTTAAGTTAGCCCTGAATAAAATTTTATATTGAATAACGATATTCTGGTAGGTCTTCCAAACAGTTAGTAACTGGGAGAACTGAATATCAATAATTTATTCCTTGTTCCAGTTATTCATAATAATGGCAAGATTGTGTAGGCTGAACCATTACAAATTTCAAAAATCAATGTTAATATTTTCAGTTTTCAATTAGAATAATTTTTACCAACTGATGAAGCAGAAAAAAAAAGAGCTGTAGGCTTAATTTTTTTTCTAGTTGTCATATGGTAATGTAAAGAAGAAGAATTATGTATACTTGAACTTAATTTGGGAATGTATTTTAAATCAGCTTAAAAAAACCTCTCACTTCATCCTTAACAACCTGAATTTGCTTATGCTGTTTGTATAGCCACGTTCATTTATAAACCCAATGATATTTTTCATGATCTGTCCTATAATCCTCCTGACCAAAAGATGTTTTAGGAAACAAAATAAAATAGTTCTCTTCCTCCAGTGTGATTAGCCATCAAAAATGGAAAATGAGAGGCCCATCAGTATCCTAAGTCTCTTTGAACAAATTGCTAGAAAAAGAATCCCACACCAGTATGTTGCTGATTATGTCACTGTTGTATGACTTATCTTCTACAACCCATTGTGGGTTCAGGAAAGGCTATCTTTCTCCATATTTCCATAGCTGAACTCAGTGACAGCATTGCTAGATGGATAAATGTAAGATACTGCGTCGTCAGCAGCATGTATTCTTATATCGTTCTGATGCATTTATTTTACACAGTGCATCAACCGTTACTTATCTGCTTACCGGAAGGGAGCATTTTTGGTGAAATAACTCTTGCATGGTTTTGTAGTTGCCAAGAAGATGATGCAGATAAGATTGCCTGACAAAATAGCAGCTACTAATCATGTGCTGTACCTACTGGTGTATCACAAGCATCACACCTAAATTCATTTTTAGTCTCCATGCATGAGTTACATGCAGAATTTTACATGCAATAATCACTCAATGCTTCTTTCTCATACAAAAGCCAGATGGTCTCCTAGAAATTCCTTGAAGAAGAACTGATCAACATATCTGTATGGCTTACTGATTATATACTAAAAGAAGTGAAGAGAAAGGGTATACTGTTCTGCAAAATGTTTCTTTGTATAGATGAAAATCTAGTTGTACATATTTTAAAATCTAACAGTCTCTGTAAACCATCATGTTTTAGAAATACATTGATAATTTTATAGGCAAACCTCAATGTTCCTAAGGCATGATGATTAAATCATTAAACAATATACAAAAGCAAGTTAAAAAAAAACTTGCTTCTACTTTAAAAGTAAAATTGCAGAGGTGGTTTTCAACCCAAGATCATTATTTTGTAATCTGATCTTCAACATCTCCACCACTACAAGTCTTGAACAAGTTGAAAACAAAGTGAAATCATGGTGCTGCATTATTTTATATTGATTCCAATGAAAGTACTCATCACTGTCTTTCCTTAAACTGCATAAGGTGGATGGATGCCTCAATCTCTCACTAGTATCTAAATGCAATTTTAGTGCTGGCTACTGAATGACATCACATCCGGTCACCTGACTCGGTGGTTCCCACACTACTCACTCACTAGCAATTGAGCCAGGATTTGGCACAGATGTGTCACAATGCACACACAGAACTTTGCTAAAGCTTAGTACAGCATCTGGAAGCTATAAAACAATTCCAACACTTCTACCCTTCCTGCAGAAAGACTTTTCATAAACATTGTGTCTCTGGCTGCATTCAGACCTGTGAGATAGTATCTTTATGGCCTAAACCAAGTAATTTAATTTCAGGCTATTTTTCTTAAGGTTAGCTGGGCTGAGATTAACCCCTTCCCTTCCAGTATCCTCTGTTAAAAAATATACATTACAGCAGTTGCAATAATACAGCCTGACATACATGTGTATATTTTTTCTGTCTAGCAGGACCCACTGTTAATACATTTTTAACACAAAGAACTTTACAAAAACATTTTTAACACAAGCATCTGTACAAAGCAGTTTGATATTCAAATGATGTATAATTATTTACAAAACTCCAGTTAGCTATGCTGGCATATGTTACACATGCACTGCCCTACTCTGTCTGGCACAGCTGGCACGATCTCACATCATCACAGGGCATATCAGAGTTATTGTGATAGCAAACTGAGCAGTGTAATCAGTGTTATATGTGAGGAACGGGTGTGTTTAACCTAATATATATTCCAAGGTAAAGCGATGCTCATCAAAATCATGTAGTTGAAAGATCAAAATGGAATAATCTGCCAAGTGTTCCTGCATTAATCAGTCCTTTCCTGCCAGTAGGTTCTGTATTATTTCATTTGTATCTATGGAAACAAAGGCAATTAAGGAAGCATATTGCTTAGTTCTCTTAAAATATGCACATTAATAGTTTTTATGTTTCATCAATGACTGTCTTGCAAGTATGAGTTACTAGATCAGTAGTCACAACTTAGACTCTAAATAGAGAGTTATGACTGGGCCTACATTTAATTGTGTTTGAGACACAAATGACAAGAAGTGCCCTTCGAAAATGAAACTGGAAAGGTCATTCTTAGCATTCATGTCAGGAATACATAATAAGGTTGTGATGAATAAGATCTTCTGATAATTTGTTGTAGCACATGTAGCTTTATCTGCTTCATGTATTAAAAATTACAGAAAATAAAGTGTAGGAGTGCAAAGTGTTTTATCAATTTTCAAAGGCTATGAAACCAATAAAACACTTAGAACTGCCAAATAAACAAAAGGCAGAAACAATGTCCTTCTGAGGAATGAACAGTTTTAAAAAGTGTTTGATACATTATTCTGCCACACTTTTTGTTTATGTGTATGAGATTGAAATAGCTGGCAGCTTTTAAAGCTGTTTTATTTCTCCTGCTGGTGTTTGTCAGCTTGCACTGTCTGTTGTTAACCTCTAGTGCAAACTTGAACTTAACTGTGTTTAAAGGTGCTTAACAAAAGCTTGTTAAGCCCCTTTCTGATGTCAGAAAACTGCTTAACTAAAGCTTGTAAAGCACTTTTCTGACATCAGAAAGGTACTTAACAAGCTTGTCTTTTTCCCATTTTAGCAACAGAATCCCAGCATTCCATGTATTATATGAGTTTCATACTTGGATATCCATAATGCTAACATTTGTTTTTCAAAATATCTACCTTTTATTTATATTGAAGTATAACTTTGCCAAATAACATCAGGCATTGTGTTGGCAAATCATATATATATATATATATATATATATATATATATATATATATATATATATATATATATATATAAATATATATATTAATCATTTGGGTAAACAGTCTTCTAAGCCCCTTCTTTACATCCCCATAATAACACAACACTGCTCCCCAATCTCAAACATGTTTACAGCATTTGCTATCTAATATAAATAGACCATCATAGGTATTTCACACAAACATTTCATGTAAACTGTTTATGAGGTTAGAATATCTATACATTCTTACAATAGTCAAGATCATTTACATATGCAGTTGGCTGTTCCAGAAGAAAGTACCTCGGTTTTCCTCAGTACATCATCACCTTTCTTAATGCTCACTACCAGTCAAGAAATTATATAGTCTCTATATTTCTATTTACTTAAAATAAAGGCAGAGTTGTAAATAGCTTGTCAAAATAACACAACCTAACAATGTACTTTCATTGGCCATTTGCAGATTTTTTTTTTTTATATATTTCTAGTGATGGCCTGGGTAAATTGGGTTTGCCGTGTTATAGTGTAATTTTTCCGGACTTTAACTAAGTAACTACTGAAGTAAAAATAGACAGTCCTAATCCATGTTAATGCATCAATTGAGTTATGTAAGGGTATTAACCCTAACAGCCAAAAAAATATTTCATATTTGTGTGGTAATAGCTTTCTGGTCAACCAATGAACAGCCTCAATAATTTTACCCCACATTTTTCTGATCCAAAGACAATTCCTCATTATAATCTTAGGATCTGCATCTGTAGCATGATAGCACCAGCAAACGGAGGAGGTAGACTACCCTCTATTAAAAAATCTTAATGGGGAGTGCTGGCAAGTGCAAATTAGTTTAAACATAGGAAACTGCAGCACATATGGGATACCTGCATTGTAACAGAAGGTTAACATCTTGCTCCAAGCTTTTGAATAAGTTGCAAGATGCATCATAATATTCCATTTCTCAATAACATTATCCATACAATTTTTCTGTTTATAATCTTCATCGTTATCAAAATTACTTATTTTCGGTTCTCTCATTGTAATTCTCTCAAGATATAGCTATCTCTCATGGATAATTATGGACCATTGCCTACACTTTAAAAGGCTATAAGATGTTCCTAACCAGAAAATACTGCCACCGCCAAATTCCCAAGCTAGACACCTCTGGTTTTAGCATATTGTTGCATGCTATTGAATTTTTATTAATGTCTCATACTTCCATGAAGAACAACCTTGCTTCCATTGCTAAGGAGTTTTAACCTGTGGGACATCTAGTGATCTGGAATTTTGGAAAAAACCCTCATATGCATATCTAGTCTGCGCATTTCATCTTACCTTTCTTCCAGTTCCATACTCTGGTTTCTTCCCACTTTTTTCATCCCCTTTGGTAATATACTTCTGTGTGTTGAAACTTAGTAATTTGTTTCTACTCTTCTTTTTGGGAGAATCCTTTCACAGATGCAACGCAGCTGTAACATATTGTCATTTTGCTGCCATCTTATGGTATTGTGTGAAATACAGCAGACCTGTTTCTTCACTTCTTTTGGGTAAAAAAGTTTTTGTTTTCCTTCTGCACTCCCAGATGTGCTCTATCCATATAAAGTCAGAGGCTAGTTGAAATGCATTTAAAAATCTTGGTTTATGAAAATGCAGCAGGTGTCTACTTTGGTAAACATAAACATCATAATATAAAGCATAATTTGTGCTCTTTTGAGGAAAAGAAACTTTTTACTTTTTCACCCTGTCTCTTAGATTCTTCTAGAAGGACTTAGCTCTGACATGTAATAGTGCTGCTGGATCAGCTGTCGGAGTAATTCCTATGAACCTGAAAGCTATTACCAGCCTTTCCCTAACTTCTTCTGCATGTCTATGTAGCATAAACTTAGCATAGTTGATAACGGAAAGGTGTGTGCATTTCCTTCATTGATCGTCAGTCCAGAGACATATTCTAACTCTTTTATTGTTGCTAATTCTGCATTAGTATTACATTCTGGGTGTTCTATCCACAATAGCCAATCATCTGCAAAGCATTTTGGAGATTAATGGGTCACCATACCAGGTTGGTATCCCTAAAGGTAGGATTTTAGTGCTTAAATACTGTATGACAAATTCAATGGCCATGAAACCCTTAGTCAGATTGATTGTCTTCTATAAAGTCCATTTGTTGCAACTACTGCCTTAGGACTACTGTTTAACAGTTGACATTGTGCAGTGACTTTTGTGAAAAGTTCATGATCTCCAGTATATTCTACTTTATTAAATCATATGCCTTTATGAAGTCAAGTAGCACTGCCCCACATTTAGATTCTGTAGTGTGCATAATTTGTGTACATTTAGCCAGATTTTCACCAGATCTGTGTTTAATCAAACCATGTTGATTTGTGAGATTAATCGGGGAAATATACTAACAATTCTGTTTTTAAAACATTTGTGTAGATTTGCAAATGTAGTTGCAACAGGGATATGGGCATGTGATTGCTTAGCAAGGATTTGTCCTAATTTGGGTTTGCGAACATAAGCACTTTAAAGCAGTTTTAGAGTCACCCATGAAAATTTCCTTTACGCCCACACCCCATACAAAACTTCCAACAGTAGTTTAACAAATTCCTTTTTAAATTCTTTGGAAGATTCTGCCATCGGCCCATCTAACCCTGGTGCCATTCTGGAAGTTAGCCCTTCTATGGATGCTAAAACTTTTCTGTTTGACAATTTCCTGTTTAGCTTCTCTGCTTCCGCTGCAGGTAATGTTGATAAACCTAATGTGCTAGAAGTAACCATATGTTCTTCTCCTTGTCCTTCCTCCCAGATATATTTCTGTCTGTATTCTTTCATGAACATTGATATGTCTACTCTCTGTTACTATTCCTCCTCTTCCTCCCCTCCCTTCAAACATGGCCATTTCTTTTACTGTTTCCCGAAAGTCTATGAACTATAAATTTTAATAATCTGTCAGAGAGCCAGTTTGCAATCTGGTGAATAACACAAGGCTTTGCATTAAGTTAGTCTATTTGTTAGCAATACCAGTATGGAGAACAGTGTAAAAACCCTTGGCAAGATTGAGCTAAACAGTTTGCACTTAGTGACCAGTCCACAGCCTCTGCAACATTTTCAAAGAAGCTTACTGTGTTCCAGAAACAAGAGCTGCCTTTCTCAAAACAAAATCAATTGGGATCTAGATCAGTGGAGTTGCCTGTGTGCATAAATTCATTTTGCTGTGATGGATTCCTTGGCTTTTCATATAAGAATGGCGAGGCTGATGGTCCTAAAATTGCTGGATCTGTAGAGGTGCCACCATTGTGTAGGTGGTCATAGTGGATGTTCTGCTGGTATCAGGCATAAACTCTGTGGAAAGGCTGAGGTTAACAGTTTACGTAGAGGGCCAGCTAGTGTATACTTGGTGCAGATGAGAATGCAGCCTGGCATGTTGTTTGCTACCCTGGAAGTATTACTTTTAGTTTTTGACAGGGATTTTAGTACTTGCTGGAAGATGATTTCACGGGAAACTACATTTTCAGGGGTACTGGGAGCAACAATGTGGGTAGGTGGAGGTAAAGTTAGCATGAAAGTTGTCTGCTAATATATTGGCTACATCCTCAGGATTAGAGAGTGTGTTATTATTCTCACCCAGCTCAGTGCAGTGCTGAACATGATTCCTTCATTTTCTGACATAGCTGAAGAAAGATTTGTTGTTTCCTTTGGTATTTGTAGCAACCTTAAGCTTGTACTCTTATTTACATTTAATAGCACTCTTAAGTTCCTTGCTGGTATGTTTCATTGTGGTCCTGAGATAAGGGAATGGGGATTTGTTTATACGTTTTCATTATTTACCTTCTTTTTTACATAATTTATTAATATGGGAGTTCCACCAGATGTTGAATTTACCATCATATTAAGTGCAGACAGATAGTGACTTTTTTATGCAGCTGTTTAATTACTGGTAAAAGAAGTAATTGTGGCCGCCCTCTCAGCTGGAGCCATTTGCAGGGATTGTTGGAAATTTTGTGTAGGTCTTCTACAAGCTAGTTTGCTCTGGTGAAGCCCCTAATGACAATCTCTTCTGGTGGCAGGGTGGGACCACTCATCCTGACAGAGAGAATGACAGACTTGTGGTCAGATTTAACTAGGGATGAGGAGATGTGCAGTGAATACACTGTCTAGGTTGGTAAGGACCAGTTGAAGGATATTAGAGCCGTAGTGAGTAGTTTTACAATGTGCTTGAGTGCATTGCCATTAACAAAGTCCAGGAAATGCTGAGCATGTTCATTTTAAGATATGTGTGTTTGGCAATTAATTCTTGGGTAACTGAAATCCCCTGGCAAGAAGGTAATGCCTAATGCTTAAAATAATAGTAGCTGTTCAGGAGTAAAAAACGAAAGAAAAGGGAGAGGAACTAGGTACTGGATAGGTAGTCATATGTGGGGGTAATGAAAGTGCAAAAGTTAACTACAGAAAAAAACAGGAACAAAACTACTGCGAGAAAACGATTGATAACCACAAATGCAGTAGCTCTAAAAACACAGCTCACGAGAAACTAAAGCTTTTATTAAAGTCACAGTAATCAGTTAAGCACTTTCATCCATATTATAAATTTTCATACTTTTTAATATGTAATTTTTTGAATATTGATTTTATATATGTTGCAACTTATTTTTGTTGTAGTGGTTTTATTATTAGTTAATCGTGATCAGTTTGTGAGATAATTGACTTGTGGTTATTTTTTTGGCAGTTAATTATTCAATTTAAACTTCCTGTTGCTTTTGCTTTTTTTTTCAATCAGTTTTGGTGAAGTCCTGATATGATGAACGAAAGTGCTTAACTGATTACTGTGGGCCAGATTCAATAAAGCCTACACTAAGTGTACACGATATGCATTCAATAACATTCTTATCACATTTTTTGTGGTTTCTAGTCAGTCAGAAAGATTATACTAAATGTACATGTAGTCTACACTTCGCGGTAACCTTTAGGAATCCCTGTCAGTATTTAAAGCTGCAAGAATGTTGGTAGGAAAATTAAAATTAGGAGGAAGAAGGTGTGAGTTATGTCTGTGTTCTCTGTTGACATTGTATACTTAGTTTAGGTGTTATTGAATCCTGGGGTAGCATCTTTAATGAAAGTTTTAGTTTCTCACAAGCTGCGTTTTTTGGAGTTACTGCCATTTGTGGTTGAAAGTGTAAGAGGCAGCCGTTCCTCCCATCTTTCAAAACCACTCTGAAAGACTTTCTAGCTAAAATCTGGCTCTGTTCTTGCTCAAAACCAGGATAAACTATATCCCTAAATGTGAACAAGTATCGTTTCATTCCTTATACCTTCTTACTCTTCCTTCTTCACTTACTTCCTTACTGCTATCAAATTCTCTTCCCTGACTTTCTCTCTCTAAATATACCATAAGCCTGTTTTTCCTTCGCTTCATATTGCAGTTCCTATTTCTGTTAGACTAACTTACCTTTAATTTCTGTACAAACTGTCTAACATTAACCAATCGTTTTATATTATGTCTAATTTGGTATAATTATTTAAATTGCAGATGTTCTTGTTTTATTTTTGGTGATTGTAAAACTGTTGTTCTTAAAATGTTTTGTAATACTTTGGAACTTTTCTCTCAGGATCTCCTCTGAAAATGGGCTTCCACTCAGTCAGACTTTCCCAGTAATCAAATGTCAATAAATAAATAAACGATAAATAAATATGTACCTAGAATAAGAGACATAAAAGTAAGTGTGGCCTTATGATAGAAATGCTTAGCATAGGTTCATAGGTTCATAGGTAGGTACTAGCCTAGCCAAAAAGGTACTCTGACTTTCGCCACTCAAGAAAATTATTTTCCTGTGCCCGTCAAGCAGAGCCACAGAAGTGATCCCCGGGGTGAATTTCCTATTTCCCATCCAATCATCAAGAATTTTCATGAAGAGTGCTAATGAGGAGCTCTGTTTGATATAGATAGGTAGTCTGTTCCAGAGTATGGGAAGTCTCTGGGACAGGAAGCTATCCCTCCAGCATGTTCTGTTTATTGTGTTGACAAGGTTTAGGTCCCTAGAGTATGTAGCTCATAGGGATTGGGATTTCTTTAAGTGGAGCATGTCCAACAGCTGTGGGTTTGACATAGCTTTAGTATGTTAGGCAGAGATCACCTCTGAGTAGGTGATATGCGACGGAGTAAAGCTGGAGTTTTTTGAGATGGTCTGCGTAGGGCATCTGTTTGAGGCCAGTAATCCTCTTTGTGAGGTATTTCTGCGGCCTTTCCAATTGTTGTAGATGTCTTGTGAGGTACACACCAAAAGTGGCGTTGTACTCTATAATGGGTCTAATGAGTGATGAGTAGAGAGGAACAATGACCTCTTTTTTTCTGGATGAGAAACCTTTTTTGATGAGGTGTGCCATGTAGAAGGATTTCCTGACTATTGTGGCATTGTGATTATCAAAGGAGAGACTACTGTCCACCTGTGTCCCAAGGTATCTTATCACACTTTCAGTGTTAAGTAGACTACCACCTATGTGGTAGTTCATCGGTACAGAGTTTTTACCAAAGGGGATGACAATGCACTCTTTGGCATTGAGCTTGAGGCCATGGCTTTGACACCAGACATCTGTCTCAGTGAGGCCCTTTTGTAGAATGTCCACATCATTAGGAGTTTCAATTATGGCTCCTAGTTTGCAGTCATCTGTGAACTTAGTTAGCCAAATACCTTCTGTGTTAGCCTGTACTTCAGAGAAGTAGATACCAAACAGGAGAGGACCCAGGACTGAACCCTGTGGTACTCCACCTGTCACTGGTTTGATGTCTGATTTGGAGTCTGCTACTTTCACAGTGTGAGTTCTGTCCGTAAGCCAGTTGGAAACTCATCTTGTGACATAGGGATTTATACCTAGTTTAGTGAGTTTATCTATAATTCCTGAGTGGGGGATGGTGTTGAATGCCTTGGTGAGATCTAGATAGGCTGTGTGAACCACCTTACCCTCATCTATGGCTTTGGTGACTGCTTCAAAGAAGTCTATCAGGTTTAGGAGACATGATCTGCCTTTTACAAACCCAAACTGTGTGGGGTCCAGAGTTTGGAGATCTCCAATGTCTTTTTTATGAGTTCCATGATGATACGTTCCATGACCTTGCAGACCAAGCTCATCAAGCTAATGGGGCGGTAGTTCCCGGGGTCTGTCATGGCTTCCCCTTTGTGGAGTGGGATAACCGTCACAGTGCACCATTCAATGGGCATAAAGCTTGAGGTGAGGTTATGACTGAACATGGTACTTAGGTGGGGTGCCAGTTCATTCTGTAGTTCGTGTAAAAAGCAGCGTGGGATGTTGTCAGGTCCCATGGATGCTGTGTTCTTGGCTTTGGAGAGTGAGATTTTTACCTGTGCATCCGTGATTACATGAACTTTGCATTCTTCCGGTATAGAGTTGGGTCCTTTAGGGGGTGAGATGGGGGTAAATTTAGCATTGAACCCATCTTCCAGGATGTTGGAAATATCAGTTGGTTCTGTAATTTTCATGCCGTTGTGCTGTAGCTCAGAGCAGATCTGAGTGTTGCCATTGAGATTCTTGACATAGCTATAGAATGCTTTGTAGATGTCCCTAGAATTAGTGGTGATTTTGTTTCCATAACTAGCTTTGGAGGATTTTATGAGGGATCTCAGCTTCTTACTCAGGCTGACCAGGGAGTTCCTCCAATCATGGTATTTTACTCTTTTATGCAACAGTTTCTTTCTTCTGTTGTAGAGTTTGTTTATGGCAGAAGACCACCAGATTGGCTTCCTTTTTTTGGAGGCTAGCATCTTGGTTTTGTTAGGGATAGCATGATCCATGCACCCGTGTAAGTGCTTATAAAGTTCATTTGTGTAGGATTCAGCAGTCATACCTGTATTGTCCATGTGCATGGATGTTGTGAAGTTTGCGACTTTTGTCTTAAGAAGCGTGAAGTTGGCTTTGGAGAAATCTTTTATGGTTGTTGCCCTAATGGGGGTGGGGTGGGATGTGGATGTCTAGGGTGATTAGCTTGTGGTCGGATCTGACCAACGAGGAATTGACCTCTGGTGTGAAACACCGGTCACCCATGTTGGTGATGACCAGGTCTAGGATATTGCTGCCCCTGGTGGGGGTGTGGATAAGTTGATCCAAGGCATTGGAATTTATGAATTCCAGAAAACCTTGAGAAAAAGAGTTGGTACATGAGTAGTTTTCCCAGTTAATAGTGGGGTAGTTGAAATCACCCATTATTAGGGTGTTGGATTGTACCCTAATATTTTCCAGAGTATCAAGAAAAGAGGAGTGGGAATCCTGGGGCATGGTGGGGGGGTCTGTAGCAAGCTACAATCTGGATTGCGGTCTTGCCCAAAGTTAGTTGAACGTGGGTAATCTTGGATGCATTATGCTAAGCAACTAGTTTGGAGATGTGGATATCCTTAATGAATATGGACATGTCTCCGCCTTTAGTGTTTCGGTCTGGGTTAGGTGGTCGAAAGGTGTGGTATGAATTATAGCCTGGCAATACAGGGATGCTCTCTGAAGGTTTGAACCAGGTCTCTGTCACTGCACAGATGTCGATGTTCTCCATTTTAAGGAGTGCCTCGAGTGAGTGCATTTTGAGGTTTAGACTTCTAGCACTGAGTAGCATTACCCTCAGAGATTGCTTGCTTGTACCTGTTACAGTGGTGAATTTGTCATTTCAACCTTGCCTAAAAAAGGCACTATAGGGGTGGCAAGAGCCTTTGCCAGTATCTGGAATCCCAAGGGTGACAGGTGCAGGCCATCTCTGGCAAAGCATCGTGGTCTGTCGATCATGTCATCCCAGGCAGACAGATACTGGATTCCCTTAGAATGACACCAGAAGCTTAGCCAATTGTTGAAGTCAGTCATTTTGTCCTTGTACTGTAGTATCATTCTGGGTGATGGCTGGATGCTACTCAGAGCTAGGGTCAAACCTGCCTGGGCTACAAGATTGGAAAGCTCCTCCATGTCTCTTTTCATGTAGTCTAGGGAGGTACGTCTCAGGTCATTCATACTAACATGGACAATGACAGAGTCATATTTGTACTTGTTGTGGAGTGACCTGAGTGTGTGCATTATGTGGCGGATCCTGGCACCTGACAGGCAGCTGACAGTAACTTTCTCCTTGTTTAGCCTGGTGAGTGGAACATCAGTGTGCCTGACTATAGAGTCACCTATGACTAGAGTGTTGGGTATGTTATGCCTTATGGGCTGTAGTTGAGTGGCACACTGAGTTTGTGGGCTATGTGTCATTTGGGTTGTGTTGGGGGGTGGAGGTTGCTTGCATTTCTGCTTTGGAGGTCTCAGTTGTTTGGGCAGATTTTTTTTGAGAGCCTCCACAAATGTAGGCATGTGTTTTGTGCATCTATGTCTGTGTTTTGGTGGTGTAGGTTTTGAGGGACTATGTGATGAGTGTGGTGTGGTGCAAGTGTTTACCTTTTCCTCTTGACTGTCTAGTCCACTCTTCGGTGAAGAGAGCTTTGCTTCCAGTTTGTCTATGTAAGTGCATCTCTCACAGGTTGTAATGTTGGGTGGTAGGAGGAGAGAGTTATCTGTGTACATGAGGCAATTGCTGCATTGCCCCAAGATGCCCAGATTCATCAGGTAGACAGGAGAAAACACCGGGAGCTGACATTTAGACATGCTTGGATAGGTGCTTATTTATTAAGTACTAAAACTGTTTCCTTTAGACAAGTGAGGCAAGATGAGTGCTGTAGTAATTTGTAGCTTATTTAGTGCATACAACGAGTTCTGAACAAGTGCTGAGTTCAAAAAAACAGATTTGAGTGCTAAAACTAAAAAGTTGGCTAGTTGCAAGGGAAAATTTGAAGAGCAGACTTTATGGCGCCAGGAATAGTTTAACCCTAGTTAAGTGGGATGGGGTGGGGCTCAGGAGCTTACAAACAGTCCTGGATACAGCAAATCTGTATCTGGAATAGACTTGTTACAGGAAAGGGGGGAAACAAGCATAGAATTTTTTTTTTCATTAAAGTGGAAATGGAGAAAGCTGGAACAGAAGTTAATTCAAGGTTAAGAATCTTAGTGGGTTGGCCTTCACAAATGTTCTCTATTAGATTGAATGAAGTAATGACACTAGACTGGGAGGAGTGTCACAGATCAAATATACAGTATGGGTGGGCAACTGCAAAGCCACCAAGTATTACAGCTACTAGCTGTAGCCACTAAATGAAAGTTTTAAACAAATCAAGGAGCAAGCAGACTCTAGAGGATGCTTTTAACTGCAAACAGACTAAACTAGAACAAAGAAACCTCAAAATATCAAAAATGCAAGGAAAAGCACGGATAGAGCACTCACAAACAGAAAATACAACTATCAGTATGAAAAAGCAGTTTACAGTTAAGTAATTCAGTAAACATGCAATCAGAGTAATGAAATGGTATCTAGCAATGACAAATACAGTTAAAACAGTATAAAACAGTACATAAATGCAGTGAAACAGTAAAGAAAGCTTTATAACAGTGCAAAATGTAATAGATTAACTGTATAGCACAATTATAAGCATTACAGAAGTGCAATTCAATGAAATAAGTGTAAGAAATAACTTATCCTGCTCTTGGAATCTTAAGGAATTTCTGCTTAGTTTCAATAATGAATTACCATCCACAGCCTGAGGTTTAGTGGTGTTGTACATTCTTTTTCAATTTAGCATTTATGTTTCTAATGTCTTTGGGAAGATTATTCCAGATATCAACATCACTGCATGAGAAGAGGTCCCATTGCCATATAAATTATGGCTTCTTGCTTGTTTTATCATCGGTATATCTGTAGAATGTAGGCCTGTAGCATGTGAGTAGCCTACGCTAGGAAGAAGTACTGTGAGAGTGACTTAGCTGAGTAGACACAGTGAAAAGAGAAATGAAAGAATAGGGAGGGTGGTTTGTATGAAAGTGAAACCTAGTTCTACTTCTTTTATGGGCCATAATGATGGCTTCTGAAGTGAGGCTGATAGACCAGTACTTGGGAAACTAGTAAGCTATTTTTTACTATTTTATATGTATTACCTGAGGAAACTCTCATAAGTCGACCTTAAGAAATTCTGGAACAGGTAATATACCTTTGCTGCTAGAACTAGATGAAATGGGGACCCTTATTCAGTGTATAACTCATAATAATTATTGTACCTTTTTTTTTACATTGAATGGAGAACAGAAGAGAAAATATAATTTTGCTGCTAGAACTACATGAAATGTAGTTGTATATTTATTGCGTGCCTCAGTATAACTGATTGCTCTTTTTTTAGATGGAAACAATGTTATTTTCAGTGACAGAATGTTATTGCAAATAGAGTGTAAATAATAAATAAATGCTGTCCACATATTGTATAAGAATTGCACTAGCCATTGTAATGAAAGATGTAGTGAATAGCTATTGTCACTGCTTTATGAGTTTTCCATTTGGTTTCCTTAGGTTTTCATACCAGATAAAAGTCTTTAAACTATTGATTAGGCATAGAGAATCTGTTGTGAAGTGTGATGAATGCTGTAGAAGGACATGGCTCGTACCGAAATGCTGACACTCCAAATATTAAGTGGCAACACTTTAAAAAAAATCACTCTTCTCTTTTAAATTTCTTTTTTTGTCCCCTGCATATTTGATATGGGAGGCAAGCCCTCTCACACCAACCAAACTTATATATACTAACTCCAAGATCACTAAGGGAATATCCAGAGAAGTACTAAAGAATCAAGAAATGGTGTGTGTCCAGGTTGCAGCAAGACAGTATCGCACTCCGTGGTAAATTCATTTGTAAACAATAACAAACTTTAATAATTAAACCCCATACTTATAATTCAGTTATTAAGGTATTTTATTTTTACTTATTATTCTGTTGCCAAGTGGTCACTCTGTTGCTGTTATGTTGACACGCACTATTTCTTAATTCTTTAATATCCCGAGAAATATTTCCCTTGGACTTAGTATATATGTCCATTTTTCAGCCATTAAGTCTCTGTTTTTTTCAGGACTTGATCTAATGGGTCCCAACACCAAGGAGACTTGTTTCTGTTTCATAGTGCTGTACTATCCATGACTACTGTCAGACCCAAACATTGTAAGTACAAGCAGTTATCTTGTAAGGTACAGAGAAACTGGCCAAGAAATTATCCCTGAGGGGACTCCTTTTTATAAACACAAAGCCACTGTAAAACACTGATAAACATTTAACTTGTATTTTCAATTATCTAATAGTTGAGGACCAGTTGAGGGTGATACTATTAAATCCTACAGAAGCAGGACTTGTTATGAGAGCTGGTGTATAACAGATCAAAGACCTTGGGCAAATCAAGAAATGGGGCAATTCCAGCTGCCCCATTGTTGAGATTACTATGCATGTATGTGTGTGTGTGTGTGTGTGTGTGTGTGTGTGTGTGTGTGTGTGTGTGTGTATGTGTGTGTGTGTATACAGTATAAACAGAGACAAGTAGCACAGATATATATTTTTCATACTACAAATTGGCAGCCTCAGCTTTTCTATGATTGTACAGCTGTACACCGGGGTGCCTTATTGCCATGGCCGAATACTGAGGGTTGCCTGGGTGGAGCGGTGGTGGAATTACGTCAGGCGGTTGCTTGACAATCCACGAGACCACATCCGGTTGTCAACCCAGTGCTGGCCAGCACTGTGACATCAATTAAGGAGAGGATATTGAGCGACTGTTATGATCTATACAGCAACAACAAAACACAGTCTCTGCACGTAAGGCAACTGCCAGGTCTCAAAAAGCAAATCAGAAAAAACCATAGACCAGTAGACAATGGTGTACTAATAAATGATTTTCTTAATTATGCCATAAGGCACATAAAAAAGGCAAAAAGCCTACAGTCCAAAATCCAAAATGGTTTCAAAACCATCATTTTGTGTTTCTCATATTCAGAACTTATCTATGCCCTATTACTGGCTGATATTTATTAATGTAATCAGCAATTTCACCATTATAGTTATTAACCAGCATTGGACATTTTAGGCTGATTGTGTTTGCCTTTATTTGGTTATATCTTGTTAATATTTCATCGAGGCCTAGCGGTCTGGGTTTCATCTTTATTTCCAGGAGATTCATTGGACACTTTTCACACCACAAGGATTTTTTCCATTATTGGTATAATATGGTCATGGCATCATTCTTTTTGGGACATGATTTATAACTTTATATTCTTCACCTTCTAATACTATTTCTGGTTGCCTTTCATGAGACATATACATACAGCTATTATAGTTGACAATCAAGGCATTTGCATTTTTTGAACGCTTTGCTACTAGGGAAAATTATTTTGCCTTATACAGCATTAGAATTGCCATGTGTTCTTATGAAGTTGGAAACTTGCTACAGTGAGAAAAAAGCAAACTGTTGTCACCACCCAAAGGTTACTGTAGACATAAGTTCCAATAAGCATAAAAATAACTAAAATAACCACCACGGCTGATCAGTCCAAACTGTTAAAACTTAAAACTTAATTTATTGTTAAATATTGCACAAACGGATAAGCACTTTCACGTAGCTGAGTCTACGCTTCATCAGATCCTTAAAAAGTTTTAAAACAAGTAGGTTTATATACACATCATGTGACTAATTAATAATGAATCCATTAAGTATCAAATTACTTTCAGGTAGAGCACAAGTTGTTGAACACTTTCTAAAAGAGACAAAGGCACTATTTAATAGAACGTGCATCTAACACTGGCTTAATGTTTATATTACTATTCAGCCCAGGAAACAAATGCGCTCGAAGTCTCAAAATCCATCTAAGCTCAACTCTTTCTAAATAATTATTATGATCCCCCTCTTGTGTTCAAATTTACTTGTTGTAATACCCTAAAATTGAAATTATGCCTTTCAAATTCTATCACGTTTTGCTAATGCATTTTGCGCGTTCTTACTTTTTATGTCATACAAATGTTGGTATATTCTGTCCCTTAAACTTTTCAGGGTTTTTCCCACATAATAGCTTTGACAGTTGTTACAGCTAGCAATATAAACTATGTTGGTACTATTACATGCAGCAAAGAATCTTGGTTTAAAAATAAAATTCAAGTTTGAATGATGATAATATTGTTCTTTGCAAATTACTTCACACATTCTACACTTCCCACATGGGAATGTGCCCAAACGCTCATTATGTGTGACAGCACCCCCACCTTTTTCTCCACACAGTAACCGCTTCAAATTTTTATTATTCCTGTAGGAGAGACTTGGTGTTTCACCTACCCATTTCTTTATTTCTTCATCCATAGTTAATAGGTGCCAGTTTTTCCTAATTATACCACTCGTTTTCCTATTGTCATTCATGTAGTTAGTTATGAACCGAACTTGGTAACTTTTATTCATATTCTTCTTATTATCTAAGGTAGCAGTTACGTCTTGTTCTCCTTGTTTTTCTCTGTCTCTCACTACCTTTGTTCTTGCTCTTTGTAATTCTGACTCCTTGTACCCTCTTGCTAAAAACAGGCTCTCTAAGCTCTCCACTTCGTTCTCCATAATTTGTAGGACATTACACGTTCTTTTTATTCTTTTCATTTGTCCTTCAACTATATTGGTGAATACATGTCCTGGGTCCATGCTGCTATGATCCAATATACTATTTGTCCAACAGTCTTTTCGCTATAATTTGGTATTAATATTCCTTTGTCCATCCCTATATATTGTCAAATCTAAAAAAATTCACTGACTGATAAGGGTATGTCATTGTGAATTTTAAAAAAGATGTAGTTGACTCTAAGTATGTGATAAATTATTTTAAGGATTTAGCATGTCCTTCCCAAAACATAAGAATATCATCGACAAAGCATCTTTATATAATAATTTTTACACTCAAATCATGACTATAAAGGAATTGTTTCTCCCAATAATGGACAACTAGATTTGCGTATGAATTTGCACACGGGGTGCCCATTGCTACTCCCCATTGTTGTAAAGTTGCTACAGTAAAAGCTTTTGTGTTGCCATGAGTTTTCTGGAGGATATGAAGTCTGAAACTCAAATGTCTTGTCAGTCATTTGACAAATACCTTGTTTAATTGCTACTGCTCTTTACTGCTTGATGTTTTGTGTAAAGCATACATTTGTTACCACAGCTAAACTCTCCTTTATAATGTAACATATTTTTGTATATTGTAATGCCAAGACTTAATATTGTTCTTTTTACTGTACTGTTTGTGACTTATCTCTGCATATATTTGTAACTAAGATTTGGACTATATTTAGGCCAAGACTTAAACTCTGATGGAACTATTGTATACTGTAATTGTCTTTGTATTTGCCATCTTTACTTCTAAATACACTCTTTCTCTCATAATGTTACACTATACTCTAATACCCATACTGCTGGCTACTTATGTAATCACCTTGTATGAAAATCAGATGCTTATTGATTATCAGTACCCAAATGGCCATACTATCATACCAGATGTAAAACAGCCCACCTTTAGCCATACTAATCAATATGGGTCCAACTCTAAGCCTTGCTCACTCTTTCAGCATGCAAACCCCAGGCACACCAGCTCTAGGGCCAAACAATATTACAAACTTTTAAACAAACTCCTGAAACTTATCACTAAGTATAGCCCTAGACTTATACTTGGTGGTGACATTCATCCCAACCCTGGCCCATCCACCTCTGATATATATACCCCCTCTATCTGCCACCTAAGTCACAAAACTACAATTAGTAGACATACCAACTCTCTCCTGGCCTGTCATCTCAATATTAGAAGCATCAATAACAAGGTACACGAACTGCATGCACACCTGGCTGTCCACTCCCCTGAGATTCTCTGTCTAGCTGAGAACTGGTTAAAACCTACCACAACTAATAATGAAGTGTTACCACCTGGGTATAACATTCACAGGCTAGACCGTGCTTCCAGGAAGGGGGGTGGGGTAGCTATACTCTATAACTCTCCATTGAATGTGACCATAGATGTTAATCAACCACCTCAAATTAATAACTCAGAAATCCTGGCCACTAAATTGCAAATTAACAAAAGTAAATGCATCAACATTATCTGTATGTATATTTCCCCAGTAATAATATAGCCACACTCGAAGATATCCCACCCTGGATTTCATGTCATTACCCTCAAGAAATCCTATTACTTGGTGACTTTAAGATAGACTGGGCCACCTGTTCCTCAGAATCCCCTACCACCCACATCAACCTGCATGCATTTACTCAAATCATAACCACCCCAAGCAGGCTAGGTAATCCCAAACATAAAGAAAGCATACTAGACTGGGTACTCATAAATAGTAACCCCCAACTGTACACTGCTGGTACCCTCCCCGATGATCTGAGTGATCTCCTTCTTACTTATATAGTTAAGCAAAAAGTCATTATTCCTCATCAATCCTTAATCAGGAAAGTCAGAAACAAAATAAACTTTGACCCTGTCAAATTCAAACAGGAACTTAACTCCTGTAACTGGTCTATGTTAAAATACCTCCCCTTAGAAGAGGCAGTTGCATATTTTAACAATAGATTTCTTGATATCCTTGACTTGCATGCACCTGCCTGTTCTAAGCGAACAAAGGTAAAAACTGTCCCATGGCTGTCTAAAGAATCTAGACTAAATATTTCCAGCAGAAACAAAATCTGGGCTCTATGGCGCTCCACTAAAGACCCATACAATCGTGTTAAATACAGGCAAGCTAGGAATGAGACAAAAAAATCCATTCTACAAGACAGAAAAACAATACTACTGTAATTTACAGACAGCAAACCAGAACAATCCTCAGAAGTTCTGGGCAGTTCTGAATAATCTACTCCATCCTGGAAAAATGTCTAGCCCTATCCCCCCATCTACCCATTGATAAATCTCTGAGAGATGATTTTTCAGTTTTAAACAGAGACAATTCAAGCCCTAGCTAGCCAACTACCTCCAAGCTCTCCTGGCCCTGATAGTACCACCCCTATAAACATACTCTCGTTCAGCTTCCAACCAGTGCCAACATCACTTATCCGTACCTTGCTCAAAAAATTAAAACCCACCACACTCTCAGCTGATCAACTCCCTGCTGAGTACCTTCAAAAATCAGCTGATGCCATAGCCTATCCAGTATCTATACTAATTAACTGCACCATAGCAGAGGCAAAAATTTCCACCATTTGGAAAACATCCTATGTAATCCCACTACATAAAGGAGGTTCCTCCACTGAATTCTCCAATTACAGACCGATAGCTATACTTTCTCCACTAGCTAAGATTATGGAAAAATGTATACACAAACAACTCATGCACCACTTAATTCAGAATCACCTCATGGCCAATACCCAACATGGCGTCCGTCCACACCACAGCACAACCACAGCCCTACTGGCATTCACCAATACCATTAATAATAATCATAACAATAATCAAATATCCTCATCCCTCTTCTTCGATCTTTCAAAGGCATTTGACATGGTGGATCACCAACTTTTGATTCACACCCTGTAATCTTTCTGTCTAAATATCAGTGCCATTCAATGGTTTAAATCTTACTTCAGTGGGAGGCAGTAGGCTGTCCTCTGGCAGAACAAGCTCTCCAGCCTATTACCTAACACCCTTGGAGTGCCACAAGGCTCCATATTAGGACCCCTACTGTTTTCCATCTTTATAACCAACCTATATACAGTCATCCTGAATGTCAGCTGTATCCAATACACTGATGATTCCACCCTGATTTGCCCAGCCACACCGCCCTCAGAATTAAGGTCTGTTACCCAATCCACCTTTAATAACATAGAAACCTGGCTCTCTGAACATCGATTGTTGCTAAATCCCCAAAAAACTAAAATGCTGTTATTCTCTTCAACACAAAGGTCCACACCGTTTACCTTCACCATAAATGCAAAAGATGGTACAATAATCAATAATCATGTAAACCAAAAGATCAAAACCATCAATAAAAAACTAGAGCCACTGTATAGAATAAACACCTTCCTAACCCCTCCAGCTATGTTTGCCATAGCTCGCTCCCAGCTGCTTTCAGCACTTTTATATGCATCCCCCCTTCTCTCTAATCTAAATAAAACTGTACTTAATAGACTCTCAATCTATTACAACCACATTGCCAGGTTTGCCACTGGCCTACCTTTTAGAACACACCATTGCATCAACCTTAAACAGCTTGGGTGGCTAGAACTTCCCAGTCTAATCCAATATAACCTTTTGATTATGGCTAATAAAATCCTCTATTATCCAGACAACACACCAGCTCTTAAAAATATGATCACCCCCCACAACAATCCAAGACTGCTCCGATCCTCAAACAGACTACAAATTAAGACAATTAAAATTAATAATGTAGCCGGTGACTCCCTCTTTGCAAACTCTGCAGGCAAAGCATGGAACCTTCTTTCAGCTGACATTACTTTGCTCTCCTCCCTATCCCAATTCAAAGCTAAACTCAAACAACATCTGCCACTAAACTGGCATTGCCACTGTAACAAGCCTGGCTAACTCTCACCATGAATGTATATAATCTATTAATCAAACTACTGTTATTTCTTTCCCCTGACTATTACCAGGGGTAGCTCGAACTTGTGATATTGTCTGTTTCATGTCTGTTTATGTCATTTGTAAATATTTAATCTGTAATATCTTTGTTATTACTTATCTGTCTACCTTGGTAATATGCCTTCGTTTTTATTACTTATCTGTTTCCCTTGGAGCTTTTCTCCCCGGGCCTCCACTAAAAATGGACATTAATCCAGTTGGACTATCCCAGTCCACAAATGTAAAATAAATAAATAAAATAAATAAATATATTGATTGGGTACCTTAGCCTAGTGTGTAGCCATTTCTGATTCCATGCTGACATTTACTGACTATAACACTGGACTGATTATACGGGGAGAAAAGGAAACAAGCCACCCATTGCAGCAACTCATCCAAGATTATAAGGACACATCTGTGATTGTTTGTTTCTGTTAAGGACACCATTTTACACCATTTTTTAATATTTTCACCCAAAGCAGATGGAAATAACCTTCTCTGATGCTTCTTTTGATTACGTACTTAAATGGTATGGCTATGATCTATGAAACAAGTTTAATACATTTGGATGGGATGAGATCTTAACATTCTGATCCAGTCCCTTTCTGCATTATATAACAGTTTCATGTAGTGTGAAGTTAGATTCAAGAATAATTCTTACTCCATGTGAGACAGTGCAAAGCAAGTCTGTAGGAGAGGGAACAGCTCCCTCAAAAGAGTTTCTAAAATTCTAAGAAACTTTAATATGAGGTTCATCAGAATAAGCTGAGTCATGTGTGAGAGGATTCATCAGAAGAGGCTGGCATCATATTTGGTAGAGTTCATCAGATGAGGCTGGGGTCATGTTTGGTACAGAGTTCATCAGAAGATGCTGGGGTCATGTTTGACAGGGTTGATAAGAAGAGGCTGGGGTCACGTGTGACAGGGTTCATCAGGAGAAGCTGAGTCATGTGTAATAAGGTTGATCAGTAGAAGCTGGGGTTATGTTTGACAGGGCTCGATCAGAGGAGGCTGAAGTCACATTTGACAAAGTACTGCACAGATCAGTTAACACATTTTGGTGCACTTAAACGATCAAAGGCTATGCACTGGAGATATATGTCATATCGTGTTCTTATAAATTATATAGTGCTATGTTAATATTGCAGGTGGTCTGTGGTAATAGCAAATGAAAGCAAAAAGTGCCAGTTTGGATATGTTAGAGGCAAATTAGGGTGAAAAGCTAAAATCTAGAAACTAAAACATTAAGCATTTAATCAAGTGAGAAAACAATGGTGATTCTTAAAATTGTAATAAAAAAAAATAGTTATTCCTTGCCTTTCAGGTTTTTAGACTTAATATTTTAAGAACACTGATGTAGAAGGGCATGGTTTATGCACCTGCACTGTTGTAAGCATCAATAGAAATAAAAAAGTCTCTAAAACCATACAATATTCTCCTTGTTTATTTATAGCACCTGAACTTCTGACATAAAAGCTTGTTCATGTAATACTAACTGAACACAAAAATAGTGCCGTGGGACATTGTAAAACCCACAGTCTGCATTCTGCAAGACATAGCTTTACAGCTTAGCTTCTTAAAGATTTTACAGGAAGGGCAGCGTGAAGAGATTATCTTGAATGCAGAAGAAGAATCTGCAATGCACAAGAATGGAAATATGAAGCATTTAGTGAAGAGAAAAAAATGCTGTCATAATGAAATCCTTAAAGACTATAGGTAGCAGAAATGTTTCCTTACTTCTTCATTTATTTTTAGTTTTGAGTACTTAAAAAGTTAGATTCAGTGGGACAGGAGCAAAGTGCCTTCACTGTGTTAAACGTTGTGGAGCATCTGTAGCAGTACTGCATTTCTTCTGTGCTACCTGCAGTACTTGAACTTCTGACCTGCATGTTCAGCTTGCAGTACATTCCTTTCCAAGAGTAAGGCTATGTTGACAGAAACATAATATCTATAGGACTGCCAGGATCTACAAAGCTTGTGTATTATGTACATCCCAATTAATTAATATTTGATTTATTTCTTTGTACAGTAGTGAAGAATCTATAAATCTTCTGTACAGTATGATATATGTAGTACAATGTGCAGCATATAATAAACATTTTCATAAGCAATGGATTAATGTTGTTGCATATTATATCAGTGATGCAGTACTGCAGCTGTAAAATTAAATGTGTAAAACAAGCTGCGTAGTAAAATATTTCAATGTGTTGTTAAACCTGAGGAGGGGGGCTAAGGTAAGGTAGTGACCGAAAATGGAAACTAATAACTGTTCTTCAAGCACATATTCTTTTAGCTTGTATATCGAGTAACAAAAATACAGTAACAATGAAATTATTAAAATCTACCTTATTTCATTCAAGCTGTACTCTCTAACAAATTAAATAAATGAAAGACACAAAATCCACTGGAGTCACCACACGGAGATAGTCACTGGTAATGGAAGCTTCTTTATTTGGAACAAAAACACACAAGCGCTTTCACGTAGCTGTACTATGCTTCTTCAGGTGTAATGAAACATTGATAAAAGCAACCTTTTATACAAAAAACTTTTGGCGCTCAAAATGATAAATTAAACACTGATTAGATAATTGCTAACAAACAATCTTTCCCTGCATGTCCTTATTTAAAGAGACAGTACTAAAAAGGTTAAAAACAGATAAAAACAGTTTAAAAATCATGGCAAAAATACCTTAAACGAACTGTACTAAAATAAACTGTACAAAAATAAAACAGTGAAACCTATCGATGTAACAGTATAAGCCAACTGAGGTTCTCACCTTGCAGCACTGAGAAACTATGCAGAATCATGATCAAAACACAAGGCATGAGGCAGAAAACGGCATTTTCTGAGTGAGAACATACCATATTCCTATTTACAAATACAGCTAGGACATATTCCACGACTCCTACTGGAGTCGCTAACTGAACGCATGCTTAATTCCTTTGTATATAGACTCCAGTAAACAAACAAACCCTGTATGCTATCTCACATCAAAATATGATTTGAAAAGATCTACAGCACAGGCAATACAGACAGACAGTGCAAACAATACGGCATATAGCAGTCCAAGAATAAAAAACAACAATTTGTTATTGCTGTTAAGAGATGCAAGACATATATTCTCTTATACGGCTGATGGCGTGTTTACAAACACCTACGCCAACACAATATCAGCTAGTACTGGCCATAATCAAAGCTGCATATGTGCCCTGTTCGTACCTCATATCTCACATTGGAAACGCCATCAACATTCACATAATCCCCAAAGCTAGATCAAGAAAGCGGTCACATATGAAGAAGTGTCACGCAACAATGTCCGATCCAAAACACATTGCAAGTGCAGAAAAGGCAACAGAAAACAGTCCGGAAGTAAAAAATGTCCTACTAACAACTACGACTAGCAAGCACGAAGGACACAGTCTAACAAGCATCTACTGACGCAAAACAAAACAACTGCATTAATGCAATTCCGGTGGATCTCGGCCCCATCAAACATCATAAACCTACTGACCTGTATTAAGAAACCATCAGTCAAGGACTGAAACAGGGGGTATGAAAAGTATATAAAACAAAAAACAACAAACAAATTACAAATAACAACCCACTCACCTCTACTAATTGCAGGCACTAGGATGTATCAACAAACAACCAATGACTGGTGTTCAAACAACTTCCGTTTGCATAAAACCAACAGATTCAAAATCTGTCAAGAACCAGGACCCGGGCTGATGCTCAAGGATCCAAAAAACCTAACTATAATTAGAAGCAAGAAATACAAGATAAAAAATGAAAATAACTAATATAGTATACGTGCTGAGTTATCAAATGCTAAACTGAATAGGGACAGCTCTCTATCTCCTATGACATGCGCATAATGCGTTAAAGGGCTAGTAAACACAGCTGTAATAACACTACAGATGTCCAATCTCATCCAAAAAATGGACACACACTAAAAGCCGAAGTGCCAGATATACAGTAGTGCTGAACAATGTTGAAAAATGGATGACATTGTGTGCACTAAATTAAGTACCTAGTCAAGTGTACTAGGAAATAAAGCAAAAATAAATATCAAAAAACCACTACTAGGCATGTGTAGTGCCTATAGTATCAAACCACAGACTTCCCTTGTATCATGTGTAAACCTTGACACAAGTATACAAAATTAAATGACTAAAAGCACGACAAAAAATCAGTCTATGACAGACTGATATTATACCTATGGGGACCAAACATGAGGCATATTAAATGAAGGAAAGTGACTGTGAAGCAGGAACACAGTCCACTTAAAAATTGAAAAACTCCATGAATCCAAAACTGGAAAGGGGGAGATTGACAGGAAATCAGGCATGAAAACAAGTCTAGAAGACATAAGCAGTACTCAAACCAAATGTCAAGACATATACGTTTATTTCACAACTTCCTGCTATTAAGGACAGGTTTAACAGATACGTATTGATTAATGCCTGGATGTATATGCGCTTTTAAAATAAAAATCCACTTAAGTTCCCTGACGGCCAGTTGGTTCATATTGTCTCCTTCCCTATTATTAACTGCCAACAACTCCAGAACCATAAAGCTGAAACTGTGTGCATTATGTTCCAAAATGTGCTTAGCCAGAGCATTACTTTCATTACCTTTCCTGATGTCATAACAATGGTTGTAGACCCTGTCACGAAGTCTTCTCCTCGTAAGGCCTACATAAAAGGCTTCACAGGAGTCACATGTGGCCAGATAAATGAGATTGGTACTGTTACAATCACTATGAAATCTAGGTGTAAATGTAAAGGAGCCATCTGGATGTGAAAAACAAACATTCTTGGATATATGTGGACACATGTGACAGTGTCCACAGGGAAAAGTCCGATGTGGGTCACTAGAGTGGCTGATTGACAGAGAGCTCTGCTCTAGGCATAAAGTTTGCTTTAAGTTATGACATGTTTTGTAACTAAACCTCGGGTGGTCCCCCACAATTTTCCTGGTGAGCGGATCTGTAACTAGAATGTTCCAATTTCTGCTGATAATTTTATTATGTTCAACAACGTCACTGGTGTACTTAGTGACATAAGTAAGTCTATCAGTATACCTGTTGTTATTCATTGTATGGAACGAAAAGCTACTCCTTGCAGAAGCAGAACCATCTGTCCTATTGAGTACTTTCATAATGACTTCCTGCTTACAATCATCTACTAACTTGGGGGGATATCCTCTTTCTTTGAACAAACCTTCAAGTATGTTTAATTCTAAAGACAAATCATTCTTATCACTGCGGTTAGTGACCGAAAATGGAAACTAATAACTGTTCTTCAAGCACATATTCTTTTAGCTTGTATATCGAGTAACAAAAATACAGTAACAATGAAATTATTAAAATCTACCTTATTTCATTCAAGCTGTACTCTCTAACAAATTAAATAAATGGTGGATTTACTGACTGTATATATAAGTAAGTATGTGGCCAAATATCAACGTGCACTACAGCAAGATTTCCAAATGCAAAAGATTTATTCCCAAATGCATAAACACCCCCAGTACCATGTTTACCATCCCTTATAGGGGAGATAAAATTAACCTTTCCATCACATGCCTTTATGCAAGATGTTGCTCATCAGTTAAACAGCTGAACAATTAATATTCCAGTTCTTCTCACGAATAACAATGCCAAACAGATTAAACAGCCGTCAAGATGAAAGAAGGAAGTGGTATGGGCTGTCAGTATATATATATATATATATATATATATATATATATATATATATATATATTTTTTTTTTTTTTCCTTTATAAGTAAACCAGTTTATATGTTAATTGCAGAGCTTATACAGTCATGGTCTGGGTATGTTGGATGTTTATTTATCAGGATATTGGTAACTCCAAGGCTGTCTAACAAAAGAAAAAGTGGATTTTTAAATAACAAATTCATTTTCTTTGAGACTGTGTAGCTTCAGAGGTAGTATATATAGAGCCTTTGGGAGGTGCAGCTGCCAGCAAAGTGATCATTTTGTAAATGTATGTGATTTTGTGTTTATCATATTTATTGTTGGATTGCGTAATTTTGATCTATCATGTTTTTAGCTGTGAAGTTTTACATTTTGGGTATGGCAGATGTAAGATTCCATTGTATGTTCTAACACCAGTATTTTTAAAGAAAGTGCAATGAAACTACAGAGAAGCTGAATGAAGCAATTATTTGGACTAAAATATTTATGGGGTTTAAGGATTAAAGTTTTGGAAAGGGTGGAAGCTCCATCATATTTGTGTTCTTCTAGTATACCTTGTTCTGATCCTAAAAAGAAAATACTAGATTTTAGGTTGTTGCAGTTTTAAGCCTAATTCAGAATATGAACAATTTTGTTGTGTTTTAGTTTACTCATGTGGCTAACATACAGTATAAGGTTCTTGTGCAGGTCAGCTTTGGTTCACAATGACACATTTATGATTTAATAATGGACAAGGATGGTTACTAAAGGGCAACTAATATAACAAATAATAAGTAACCACAAAGCTGCGATTCCAAAAAATTCATTCACTCAAAATACAGAAAAATGAAAAGATATATTTATTGCAGGCATAAAACAATTTGTATACGGATTAAGTACTTTCGTCCTTGGAAGAAACAGGACTTTATCAGAATTGTCAGAAACTACCCACCATCTCTTTTTCTAAGTGAAGTAATCCAGTTATACAATTATTTAATTAATCCAAAAATTAAAACAGTGTAATGTAAGTTAAAGCTTATGTATGTATGTGAGGTTAGGAAATTAACTTTTTTCCACTGTAGTACAATCTTGGAGTCAGTATATTTAATTTACTGGGGGGTGTAGGGGGCAGATCCTACCACATGGTGGGTACAGGGGGGCTCGACCCCCTGCATAAATGTAGTAGAAAGTATGTTTGTTAGTTAGGTGCTGTTATAGGTGGAGAGGATGTTATTTACATATGCAATGTAGTTTTCAATGTTATGAAGCACACTTTCAGTGTTTTGAGTTTTCAGTGGTTTTTCATCTAAATAGATGTTTTGGTCTTAATGTTATGAAATTCAAAGTTATGAAATGTCAGTGTTATGAAGTAGACACATATATATGCACATATATATGATATGCATTTCTCTCTTTATATATGTATATATATATATATATATATATATATATATATATATATATATATATATATGTGTGTGTGTGTGTGTGTGTGTGTGTGTGTGTGCATTATTTATTTGTGTTTGTTTATTTGTTTACCCAGAGAGTCTGACTGGGATGTATTCTTTATCAGAGGAGGTCCAGGGAGAAAAGATGTACTTGCTCATGAACTATAACATATTCATTATTAAAGTCATACATTTATATACAAAATAAAACAGTATTAGAAGACTACATTCTTGTGCATATCATACTCATTAATATACTGTTTAGAATTTGAGGAATAAATGGAAATTACATCAAGATTATGAACAATGAAAGAAAAAGGAATAAATCTATAATTGCAAGTACTCACTTGAGGTATAGTTAAATACTGAGACATAAAGTTACGGTCAAACTAAAAGTTAGGAGACAGAGTTTAACTCTGAGTTTAAGTATGGAATAGTGAATGAGTACAGGAAGATGTTAAATAACATAGGATGTTGGGGTTAGAGAGAGGCTAGAGTAAAGGCATTTATTAGAGTCTGTATGAGAAATTAGATACCAGAAAAGGCAAGGTCAGTAGATGTAAAAGAAAATGAAGTGATAGGTTGGGTACTGATGTTGCTATGCGGTTAAAAAGAGTTGGAAAGAAAGTGCATTTTAAGTGTGGGAGAATATAGTGAAGGAAAGAAGCAGGGTTAAATAAGTCCTGGTGGAAGCTTATTTTTAGTAAGGAAATTTAATGCGGGATAGAAACCAGGTGTTCAGCATGGGGAAATTTGTCCTTTTCTCCACTGTAGTGCGATCTGAGAGTTAGTAGATTTAGTAGGGTGGTGGGGGTAGCCCCCACATTGGGGGTTGTGGGGGTAAAGCCCCCTACTTGGGTGGGATTGACATGCTTCAGTGTGTTTGTTGTGTACTGTTGGCCAACTGATTTCTTTCCTGGATTAAATTTCCGGTGATGTGAAATTTCATTAAAGCTAAGATTCAGCATACTCATCTCGACCAAGTAAGTTTTGATTTAATGGCTTTTCGGTCTACTCATGTAGACACACACACATTCACACACACCCACACACACACCCACACACCTATATATATATATATATATATACACATAATTTAATTTCTTTAGTGATGTGTAGCTCAAATAGTGTAAACTGTGAATTTCATCTCTTTTATTGTATCACGAGTCGAATTTTGCACTTAGGGCATGAGGGTGTGATTTATATAGCATACAAGAGGGACAGAAATACGGGGATAGGTTTGTTCATTAGTTTTCCTTGTATTGTCTGTAAGGAATTTTCAGAATCTCTAAAGGGAACCATGGTTTTTATGGGTTTTCTTTACAGCCTGGAGTATATATGGCTCTTATATGAGACTATGATGTATTAAGGCTCCTAGGAGTTTGATTTGGGAGGCAGTTTCAGTTTTTATCTGGTTTAGTGATAAGATAAGGAATGCTTGTTTTTATTTTAAGTATTGTTTTGGGTAAAGAGCATTATATTGCTTTTCTTAGTGTTTAGGAGCAGGTCTGAATTTGACAGCAAAGATTCTATGGAGAGGAATGCCTGCTGTGTGATATCTTGAAGTTCCTCTAGTGTTGCTGCTGAGCAGATGAGTGCAGCATCATCTGCATGCTGAACTAAGGATGTTTCTTTAGATGCAGTGCAAAGCTGATTATAAAACTGTTGAATAGGAGTGACCCTAGTGTTGAACATTGGGGTACTTTGAGTATAACTAGGAGGAAAGATGAAAAATCCTGATTGTTGTCTATTTGTTAGGTAACTGATACACACACACACACACACATACACACACACACACTCACACATATATATATATATATAGATATATATATATATATATATATATATATATATATATATATAATATACTCCTCCGTGGTGGTACAGTGGTACAGCAAGAGGTTCTCCCGTTTGATTCTCGGCTGGAGTGCGGGGAGTGCCTTCTGTGTGGAGTCTGCATGTCCTCCCCCATGGTTGGGTGGGTGTTCAAAAGACATGCGTAAATGGGCGTGCCTTCGTTGAAGGTTGAACGTCGAGCTGGCACCTCGGTATTCATCAAAATCTACTGCCAATCATTAGCGGACCGGAGTTCTGCTGTGGCGACCCCTAACTGGGAAAAGTTGAAAGGCATCAGCAACATATACATGCATACATATATAGTTTACTATCAGAATTTCAGAGGGCAGTCACAGAGTAGCAGTGTGCTTTATCTCCCATGCTAAATGTTAGCCCTAAACATTTATTATTAAGATAGACAAGACCATTGACCCTTTTCCTGCAATCACTTTAGTATTATACATTTCCATGGTCTTCTCTAAGTTATTTCCATGATGGGTTTAGTGTATTCTTCCTGGAAACTTTAATAAAAGGAGGTTATAGAAGAACATGTTGCACTGGCTAAAAATCCCTTTGATAGATGCACACACAACCTCCTTCAGCTTTTGCTGCGCTTAGCTGGGGAAACATGCAGCCACAGGAGGGCATCTGAAGGGTCAGTAAATGACAAAATAGTTGCCGTAGTTAGAAATAATAGCCTCCAGTTATGTTTGGATCCATTTAGTAGTGGAGTTATGTCCAACAATGTGATACAGTATGAGAGCAACAGGTTTTGCTGCGTTTTGTGTAAATTACAATAAGGTCTAAAGAAAAAGCAAGAGAGAATAACAAAAAATATGCAGATAACAATCCAAACCATCGAGAGAACAACAAAAAACTTCCAAAAAATAAGGCAAGCCATCCTAGTCTTGGAAAAGTGAGAAACAGAGTTAGACAGAGATCTGCATACTATTGATAAGGTATATAATAGTGAAGAATAACTTTTCTGAAAAGTAGGAGACGCAGCAGAAACAGTAGACTAGCCACCATTATAAGATTTGTTGTGTTCTACAACTGAAGGCTGAGTTAGTAAGAAATTTGACACTACACCTGGGGGAACCTGCTTTGACTTTTCACAGTTTGGCTTGTCGCTGAGGCTTTTCCTTGGTCCTATCTGAAATATGTTGACTGGGCAGATAGTTGATTCATTTCTTCCATTCCTGTTGATGGGATCATAGGTAAGTACTAGGCTAGCTGCCTTTGTAGGCTGTTTTAAACCTAGGAAGTTTCGCTTTTTGTGCTTGAAATAACCTATCCCATTTGGTTATAGACTGAACTTACCCCTCCCATTGTCTATAATTATATATTTCCCCTAGTGAGAATAACTGATCATAGCATAATTAATTTGAGGAGATCCATGCATGGGATATAGCATTTAGGAGCTGCATCTGTCCATTGACAGTACAAGGGTAGTCCTGAGGTAAATCGTCTGTTTCCCATCCATAGATCTAAGTTGATTTGAAAATGTCAAGGGACAAACTTTGTTTTAGGGGGATGGGGTGGGAGTGGGGGTTTGTTCCATACCAGCAGTATCGTCTGTGAAGTATATCTGTCCATCCAAAGCATTCTGTTGATGTTTCAGAAGAGGTTTAGAGCCCTAGACCAAGTATTTCTGATGCCATTTGATGTACAGTAACTCCATCAATAATGGGTTGAAGGATCTCTTGTTTGCCGCAGGTCACCTCTTAACAGTCTGCAGGATACCAAATATAGTGACAGAGCTTTAAACCAATCCATGCAGGCCTTGCATGCTTTTATTAGGGTATCTCTTTGGGCGTTCCAGTTGTTTCATGTGTCTGGGCAGATACATGCCTAATGGGTCATTATATTCAATGAATGGCCTCATGAGAGCTGAGTAAAGAGAGACAATGGCATTTCTAGGTCTAGATCAATGTGTTTATAAGTTGTACAATACAGAAGGACTTTCTTACAACAATAGGTACATGTTGGTCAAAATTTAAATCATTGTCCACATAAGTTCCTGAATCCTGAACAACTGGGCCAACTCTTAGAGGCATATAGTCAGTGTGGTAGTTCCCTGGGGAAGATGACACCCCAAAGGATACAATAATGCATTTTTTGGCATTTATTTTCAGGCCATGATTTTGATACTAGTTATTTATTTGAGACAAATTTTCTTCAAGGATGACTAAATTATTTTGGGATTCAGTGACTGCTCTGCTCCTAGCTTGCACTCATCTACAAACTTAGCCAACCAAAGCCCTATGGTATTGACCTTTACTTCCAGACAGGAGTGGTCCCAGCCCAGAGCCCTGGGGGACTCCACTGGTGATTGGTCTCTTTGTGTAGGTAACTTCCCCTATTTTGATTATCTGTGCCTTGTCTGTGAACCAGTCGGCAATTCAGTAGGTGACATTTTATTTTATTTAACATTTGTTTACTGGGAAAGTCTGACTGGGACAGAGCCCATTTTCAGCAGAGGCTTGGGGAGACCATATACATGTCTTTGGAATGTTGGAAGAAACCAGAGCACCTGGCGGAAACCCATGTGAACACAGAGAGGACATGCAGACTCCGCACAGAAGGCACCCCAGCTGAGAATCGAACCAGAGAACCTCTTGCTGTAAAGTGACAGTGCTAACCACTGCATCACTGTGCCACCCTAAAATAGGGGTTTATTCCCAGTTTATTTAGTTTTTCTTCTATGTCTGAGTAGGGAATTGTGTCAAAAGCTTTGGTCAGGTTGAGGTATGTGATGTGTACAATTTTGTTTTTATCCATTGCTTTGGTGACCTTTCAAAAAATCCACCATGTTGAGTAAGCATGACGTGCCCTTGCTGAATCAAAACTTTTACCAGAAGAGACATCATGATAAGAATTACATCATTATGGGTGGATTCCATTTTTGTTTCAGCTGTTATGTGTTTGTTTCACCTATAATACAACTTCTGTTCAGTTTCCATTGTTATTTTTTTGATGTGATTGGCTGTTTCTGTTACTGTTGTACTCCAATCATATGTGCTTTCTGGAGTACAAGTCAGAAAGTGCAAATAGAAGATATAATCCTTACAAAAGGAGATCAGAATAGTTATTAGAGATACAAAGGAAATAACTGCTGCAAGTTATAAGTAGTGGCACTTGGTCTGGCTTGGGGAGGGTGTCTCTGGTCTGACCAATGAAGATGTGCTAAACACATACTAAGAGTTTACAACTCAGGAGGATATAACACAGCATACCATTTTGCAAGCTTGTTACATTATTTAGATGCACTTTCTTAAAACATGTCAACGTCAGATATTTTTACAATATTGTTAAAACTGTTTGTTTATAATTACTACTGGCATTGTCCAGGGTCACATGCCCATATATTTCTCATACTTCTAGGAATAAAAAAAAATGGAAGACTAATTAAAATAACTATGATTCCTTGCTATCTTCCTAAGTATGCACTTCATATAACTTATTATGTGATGGTGATCTTTTTCTTAAATATCATCTGAACTTAATTCATTAACAGTGATGCAACATGAGGTTTATCTTTACAAGAAGAGTAAACCATTGTATTAACTAAATCTTTGTGTCACATAACTCAGAAGAGAAGCACATGAAGTACATAATGAAGAAAGCAATGCATCATGATTGGTTTGTTGTGTCACCCATTTTTCTATCCTTCATTCCTGCTCAGTAGGCTTTTTTTCCAGTGTCAGCACTCCACTGTCTGTCTTCCTAGTTTCATTAGTTAATGGCTGCCCTATAAGCAACTCTGTGATGTTCCATGCCTTTTAAGATAGATAGTTTGCTGACATTGCATACATAAAATGAATCCCATGAACTTAATTAAATGCTTGAATGATGTTCCTTTTGTTAGGAAAATGGAAATATTTTGAATTACGATTTGTAAACTTAAGCTATTTAAATAAGGTACAATAAAATTAAAGCAAAATATTTATTTTTGTTTTGCTGATTTGTTATTGCCAAAAAACTCTACATTATTTGCCAGGAAATGATAAGATAATATTTTACATTAAAAATGTGTTTCAGATCAGAAGTATTCCATCACTGAATAAAGAAGGAAAAACACATACAAAAGTTACATTATAATGTAACAAATATTATAATTTTGTAACATTGCATATCTGTAAGTTATTAACATATGGTTCTAAAGAACAGATCTGCCATTCTGGGGTCCTTGTTATTATAAAAGAGCAGAAACCAAATAAAGTAGGGCATACATTTCATAGTTAAACCTAAGCCAGACAAAGACATTTCCAAACCAGTCTCTAAGGATTTCATTTATAAAAGGTACTGAGAGCTGCAAGTGATAAGGTCTCACAAATTAAATTTACAAAATGCTGTACTGTAACAGAGAATATCATAAGAGGTATGACATGAAACACTGATAAAATAAAAAGAGCCTAGTGCACCCAGCCAGGGAACAGAATGAGACCTGCACTTCTAAGATTAAACCTCTGTGATGTCCCCACACTATGCCAGTAATCAAAGAGCCTGAATCCTCACCACTGACACTGGAGAGGGACATTCACAAGGAATATAAATGGATGCACTCAGTATTTTCAGATGCAGGCCTCTGCATCAAGCACAATTTCCCTTAAGATCACACAGGGAACACACTCAGCCTGGGCCTGGGTTTCTCCCCCCCCCCCCCGGTCCACAATAAGGCTCCCCACTGGCACAGCTTCACAGTTAAGTCCTCAGCTGAGTGCCCAAGCTAAGTCGTCCACCACTCTCTCTGTGAAACCAGTGCTTTGTGCCCCTGCCCAAGTAGTTGACACACACACACACGCACACACACACACACACACACACACACACACACACACACACACACACACACACACACACACATATACACACACACACACAGCACACACACACGCACACACATGCACACACGCAACACACACACACACACACACACACACACACACACACACACACACACACACACACACACACACACACACACCAGGGAAAGGTTGTCACAGATTACCCACTCTGCCAACTTTGCCCAAACTATAATGTAGATTCACTGCCACCAGTCAGTTACTATAAGCCTCTTAAAAGGGTATCCAATTATACTGAGTAAAATTAATATTAATACAAATGGTAATGTTGACCAAACAGCAAGGCTTCAGGAGTGGCCAGAGTTATCACCAAGTAAATATATGCAAATACTCTCAAAGCTTAATTTTTTTCTAAAAAAAGACCAGCCACAATGGAAAATTTAAATATATTTAATACAAAATAATAAAAGAAAAGAAAATTACTAAATATCTATTTACAGTAATAACTAGAGTTTTAATCACAGGAAATATAGAAAATAACACAGCTGGAAAGATTCACACAGTTAGAGAAAAACAATACTATTCTCACTATATTTTCCTAACTGATCTAGAGAATTACTGTTCCTACTTACTAAACAGAGCAAGGCAAGATGATTTGGGTGAGTGGTCCTTGTTGTCAGATCCAAAACAGAATACAAAATGCTGACAGGAATCTCCTACTAATATCTAAATATTATTTCTGACTTACAGAATGACATCACACACAATCTTCTGCCTTTGTTTCCCATGCAATCACGAACACTAGAAGCTGCCAGGATTTAGCACCTATGTGCTAGAATACACACTAGATCTTTACCTAAGTTTTATTAATGCATCTGGAAGCCATAAAACAATAAAACCATTATACCCTTCGTACAGGAGTTACAAACTGTTTTCTAGTACAGACCGCATCTCTGGCTCCCTTCAAAACTGTGGGATAACATCTTTATGGCTTATCCCATAAAGTAATTTAATTTGAAGAATATTTTTTTCAAAGTCAGGTGGATTAACCTCCTATCTTCCAAAATATGCTGTTACAATGTATACATTTAAACAGTTACAATAATGCATGCACATTTCTTTCCTGTCCGGTGGGAAACACTGTTGATAATTTTAATGCAAGCATCTTTACAAGTACTTTTTTAAACACAAGCATCCATACAAATCAGTTTGATACACAAAAATGACATATAATTCTTTGCAAAATTTCAGCTAGCTGTGCTGGCATAAGTTATACTTCCACTGCCCTACTTCTCCTGGCATGGCTGGCAGTACCTGCTATCAGCACAACCTCAACGTTGGGTTAATACATGCCTCATGCACATATACCAAAGCCTCCATCATGTCTCTGAATATTGTCCAGGGAGGTATATCTGAAGTCATCAGACTGCTGCCTGTTTAAAACAGCAGATTTAAATATGCTTAATGGATGCCACATGGCTTGTGAGAGACATTAGAATAAAACCAAAACAACAATAAATATCTAAAACATGTACAGCAGAATTAATATTTCTGTAATTTACATTTAAAATTTACCACATTACACAAACACACACAGACACACACACAGACACAGACACACACAGACACAGACACACACAGACACACACACACACACACACACACACACACACACACACACACACACACACACACACACACACACACACACACACACCCCTAGGTTAGGTGTCTCCCAACTGAACTCCATACTGTGACCACCCAGTCAGACACACACTCACAGACACACAAATACTGTCCCAAGACCACTCATACCTCCATGTATTCATACATGCTGCCATATATACACACACTCACACACACACACACACACACACATGCACGCACATCCCCACTACCACTCATTTGTCTTATAGCCTTAAATTTCCTGACACTTGCATCTAACATGATGTCTCCCATAGAAACTAATGACTAATTGTCACTTGCCACTCCCTTGGAATGCCTCATTAACATTTGCCGTAAGCCAGAGGGACAGCCTATGAAAGTGATTGTATAGACCAGATAGAAACACAGCAGTCAGAAAGGGCTACCTTCAGTGGTAAAATGTCTGAAATAGGGCTTACCTGTGGTAGTAACCCTTTCTAAATTCCAAGGATAGTGTTCATATGCTGATATAACCTGATGGAGAACGTTCTACTAGTGTACCCTCTAGAATGAAAGGAATAAGCTGCATTCTGCCACCACCTTTGGGGTATTACAGTTGAAGTGTCCACCTAGGCATTACATGAAAATTGTCATTATGTCCAAAACACTAAGGACTGCTGAGAAAAAGGTAGCATTATGCACATGCGCTGCATGATTTTTGTTAGAATCTTGTTTAATAGATAAACTGAAAGTAGGTTTATGTAATATCAGTTCTTTGTATTTTCCTTCTGCATTTTCTGGGCTGAGACTGAAGTTTATCATTTGTGGTGAGTACTTTACTCTGGATTACACATTTTAGACACCATGGCTTAGAGGTTAACATGGTGCAAAGAGACCTGAGCAAGCTTTATTGATCCCACAGAAAACCGAGCATCAGATCAGCACATAAAAAGGCTACATTAGAAACATTGCAAAAGTTAGACTAACTAAACAGAAGTGAACACAACCTCTGTGAAAATAATGCAACAGGTGGAGAAACAAGAAGCACCAGGAAAGATTAAATTAAGATGCAGAGTACAAGACATTACAGAACATTTACAGTGGTAGGCAGTTTATATTGAAAAACATCCATGGTGATTACACAGAGACTTCAGTATATCCATAATAAATCCATCATTACTCATGAAAATTGGTTTGGCAGACATGCAGTGACATATAGTAACCACAGTGAAATAAAGATCACTGCAAAGCTACTGAACAGCTATAAGTCATTGCAGCCATTTTCTTTTTAGCTAAGCAAAACTTCAACCACTTAAAATAATTCAGAATTAATAAAATGTAGACAGTAATGAGATGCTGTAAATTGATAGCAAAATACTGCTTACATAATTGTTGTAGGGTGCCTAAAAATCATATTTAAGTATTCTTCAACATAATTAATAAATATATCACTATGAGTTTCAGTTTGCCTTCATGAAAGAATTTCCATTTACAGCTGATATTTTATGCATCAACAGTAAGTAAGCAGTAATCTGCAGGCAGTTAAAGCTTGTTTGTTGGTATTTCTCAAAATTAAAAAAAATGTGGCTACTAAAGCTTTAGTGAAGTGTGTCTCACAGCTTAGATAACTATTTGTAAAATATATATATTGTAATCTCAACTAATCACACATCTGAAGTTCAATTAAAATGTAACCTGGATACTAGGTCAAATAGTTTAAGTTACTTGTATAATCATTAACAGGAATATTGCACTGTTGCTGTTTGCTGCAGAAATGATAACTATCATGGATACTTGCCTGCACCAAAATACAGCATACTATTAGATTAGAAATTAATAATTAGAAAAATGCAACATAAATAAAGCAAAACATGTTTACTGCCACCAAACTGTTACTGTTTATGAGAGGAGGAAGGTAAGGAAAGAAATGTAATGGAGTTTGTGCTGCTACTGAAGGAATCAAGGAGGCTGTTCTTGGTGCTAGTAGGAGCTTTTAGAAGACTAGAAAAGGCACGGTGTGTAATTAAAATGCTTTTTATTTATATTAGGTCAGAGATGATGTGGTTAAAAATGTAAAAAAAAAAGTTCTGCAAAAAAGACTGACATGGAAAAAGAAACCTTGCTGCCACCAAGGTTCCTAAAAGAGTTGCAGTGTTTGGGAGAGAAAACAATGTTTTAGTTACATCTAAAGGTAGATGTATTCATAAGACGACAAAGTAGTAAAAGGAGGCCTTTACTGTAACACAGGAAGAAGAGTTAAGTGGAAGGTGTGGAAAAGGACGAGAAAGAACCTTTAGTGCCACCATAAACGTAGATAATCATATGAGAACAAGGTTTTGTGGCTACTAACAGCTTTCAGTAGGAGTTTGAGGAATGGGGTATGTAAAGAAATGCTACAGGAATGGAAGTATTAGAATGGACATAGGGAGAGAGAGTGTGACAGAGAGAGCTAGAGAAAGAGGGAGAGGGAGAGAGAGAGAGAGAGAGAGAGAGGGACAGAGAGAGAGAGGGACAGAGAGAGAGGGGGGGGAGGGAGAGAGAGGGAGAGGGAGAAAGAGAGGGAGAGGCAGAGGGACAATGAGAGGGAGAGAGATTGAGAGAGAGACAGAGAGAGAGAGGCAGAGAGAGAGGAAGGGAGAGAGGGAGAAAGAGAGAGAGGAAGGGAGAGTGAGAGAGAGAGGGAGAAAGAGTGGCAGAGAGGCATGATTACAAAAGGAAAGAGAGAGAGAGAGAGAGAGAAGTTGTTTCTTAAATGTTAAGAATAGTTAAGAAAGAAAATGAATCATTGAAGCATGTCGGCCCACCAAAGGCTGAAAGATTGATGATGGGATAAGGGAAGAAAGAGGATATTACCTTTATTGCTATCATAGGTTGCTAGAGACAGGTGGACAGAATAAATATTGAAGCCTTTTTGCCTGCAAAAGCTAAGACTAAGGAGAGGAAATTTCTCTTATTGTCACTAAGAGAATTAACAACATGAGAAAAAGTATGACAGGAAGAGAGAATATTAAGAGAGAAAACAGATATATGTATTTTTGCTGTTGTCACATGAGCAGAATGATTGTGAATGAAGGAAAAAGAGAGATGTTATTGCTATTAAGGTTCTTTATAGGTAATGGAAGAGAATGTTGCTGCTGCTATCACAAATAAAGGTTGTTGCAAGAAATAAGATTTGAATGACAGAAAGATAAGAGTAAGTCATATTGTCCTTTCTTGTTTCTAAATTCTGAGATAGTTATGGTTATGGAATCATCTATGGATAAGGTAATAAGATATTTAAGAATGAGTACTCATAGATGGATTGATGCAAATTATAACAGTGAGACTGCAAGTCTGAGTTTGGCTTTGTTACAGGTTATGAGGCTGTATGCTGTGCAGGTCTATGATATAGTTGTTAGAGGATACAATTAGTTTTGGTAATTGTAATGTGTGTAGATCTTACTGGTTTATCAGACTGTGTCTAAGGATGTATGGCTAAGTATGAACTGTAAGGATGTTGAGGTGGGTGGAAATAGGGGTAGGATGTGGGCAAAGCAGACTGAAGTATAGTGAAGCATAACAGCAATACTCTAATAAGTATTTGCAATAAAGCAATCAGGAAGATGAGGCAGATCTGGAAACATTGGGTTTAGTTGCTAGAATATGAACTCTTTACTTTGATAACAGATTTAGACAACTTGTGCTCATATTTTTACATTAGTAAACACACTCTAAAATAGATTGAGGTCATTTGTTACTAAAGAGAAGTATACTAGTTTTTCATAGAATATCTTAACTGTTTTAGGATGTAGTACAGCATAACTGGCTGCAAATTATCAGGACTTCCTTCCACAAGTTAAGTGGATAAGGAGCAGCTGATGTGGTTAGAGGTAAGGTTACAAAGACTTTGGGTATTGTTCTAAAGGCTCTGTTTGCTGTTATGGTTTAGAAGCACTAACATAATATGTCAACTTATGGTGAGAGGCTTCTTAATTCTAATAAATGTGTGTTTGTTTGGGCTGTAGCTCTGTTTCTTCAGTATGTTCAACCATAAAGGTTTCAGCAACAGTATTTTCTTTAGAATGGTGGCAGTAGAATTCTGACCCACAGCATATCTCTGCTGAGCATATAACAAAAAGAATGAGTTCTGCTTATGCATATCTTTTTTACTTTTAATTTAGGGTTCCAGACAACTGAGAAGTATAGAGTTAACATAAGGGGACTGAGAGGGAGTGTGGAAAGTTAGGAAGACAAGGTACTTTAGGTATTCACAGTTAACATAAGCAAACCAAGCCTGCATTAATACTTTTTACACAAAGCAATTGTAAAGTTTTCACTGTTATCCATAATGTTAATAAAATCACTAACATCAGAGAATTAATCATGGATGTACAGACTAGGACATCATAAATAGTCCTAAACACAAGTTACTAAAGTACCTGTATAGATAATGTGCATTACATTTAAAATAAAATCAAACAGCATCTAAACTTAAACTGAACAAATTGGTACTGAAAAGACCACATCAGAAGAAGCAAAATGCATGCTAATTACATTACATGTGTTACACATCCTCATTAGGGGATGTCAGTATTCACAAAAGTAGCTCATTTCAGCAATTTATGTAATCATCTAGCATAGGTTTGTAAGGTAAAAGAAAATGCAATAATGTCACAGCATTATATATCATTCATTTGCAATAGCCAGGCCAACAGTATATTAACAGTACATATTTTTGTAGGAATTAAAACAAGCATAGCTGTGGGGGTTTATTCACATAATAGAACTTCCAAAATATCGAGCACCATAAGCTCGAACTTGGAAGTTCGAAATGTGATAACATCGAACGCTCAGAACTGAGAATTTTTTCCCAGGGAAAAAAATCGCTGTTCCGAGAAACACACACACAACACAAGCACACCAAAAATTAAATAATCCACACACATACACTTTACAAAACCCTACTTCTAACCCTACACTAAACCATACATACAGTACTACCTATCCACTTACCTTAACCCGATCCCTAGCCCTTAGGTCTGTAACTATCGCACCACAATGGAGGAAATAGCGAAGCCGCGGAACGGCCCACCGAAATCTTGCCCTAGGCAAGATTTCAATGTTCCACGGCTTTGCTATTTTCCATTTTCAATGTAGTGGTTTCGATATTGTAGCATTCAAAGTTTTGAGACTTCGATGTTACAATATAAACCCCAGCTGTGACCATTAACTGTTCATACTACCTGTCCAAGCTAGAACTGAGAGGAGAAAATAAGCTGTTTGGCAAAGCTTCCAGAAGAGAGCCTAGTGGATAGAATTTCAGGAGTAAAAACTGTGGAATTCCCACCAGTCTATAATGATGATTGATGTCCATTATGGACAATTAGTGCATGCAAACTATAACTACAACTTACAGTAACACAGACAATATGAAAAAAGCATGGCATCAACCAGCATTTGCAGAAATAAATAAATAAACAAAGAAATAAATTAATTAAATCTAAAATAAAACATCAAGAAAATGAAGAAGACCTGAGAGTGAAGTGTTTAGTTACTGGGCTATGAACTATTCATCTGTTCATTAGCAGTTTGATGCAGCATTTACACACACTTTGTTTTCTGAAGCCAGTAACTGCAGTCAAACACAGAATTAGATGAGCTGTTACTAGCAGAAGAAAATTAAAATTAGATAGAATAACTTCATTGTGATGGATGGAAATTAACAAAGCCTGTTACTGCAAATTAAGTGGATATGCAGGAGCTGACAAGGAATTATTGATAAGTTTAACAGAGACTTTGCTTGTTGTTCTAAGGGCTACATTTGCTATTTTTGTTTGAAATGCCCAAACAATATGTTTAGTGATAGTGAGGAACTTTTTAGTTTTTACATTATTGTCCTGTAGATCAGTAGCATGGCTAGGGTGGGGCAAGAGGAGCAACTGCACTGGGCACAAAGTGCTGCGGAGGCCATAATCATCCGATAATGATCTTTCTTTAATGCAATACTGGCTTTTAAAAGCTGGTATTGGATTTGCAGTCAAACCTGAGAGCTGTATGTTCCATGTGTGGTTTAAACTGTAGCAGCAGCTTGGTACAATTGCAAAGCAACCCAAAACCTAAGAGCTGAAGTGGTCTATGCAGGCACGGTATATACTGTAGCAACTGTTTGCTACATTTGTAGCATGCCCTTTGCTATGGTTTAAAAAGAAGATTTTTGAAACTAAACTATGAGCACCAGAGCACTCTGTGCAGACAGGGTATAAACTGTAGCAACTGTTTGCTACATTTGTAACAAAGGCAGAGCCAGGAGTTGATTAGGTGAGACTTTCGTTGTTTAAATGCTTTTAAGATAGGATGTTGTTTGAATGACAGGGGAACAATTCATTTCCGGATTTTGGATACATGATAAGAGAAAAGGGAGTGTCCTTCAGTGTTGTTTGATTCTGATATATTTAGTAGGAGTTTATTAGCCAAGTGTAATTATCTTCAAGGACTCTATAGTTTTATAAGATTGCTTAGTGATGGGAAGCATTGCATCTGTTTTTCTTGTGGACTGCATTTCTGTTCCTGCACTGTATTCAGATTTATAATTTTCAGCAATAATACTTCCTTGGGGAAGTGTCTAACCAAATTGATATATATGGTCACATCAGCTGTCCAGTCTAGCAGCAAAGGGAGATGATGTTCTTTATGCACATATGTATGCATGTATTTTTTATTCATTTATATTTTTGTTGTCTAAGTAGATAGACTACTATGAGGGCTCATTTCATCTGAAACCTGAGCCAGTAAGACAGCAACAACTTGCATAAAAAATATGTTACATACATATATCAAAGTAGCAATAGAGAACACTCATCAAAAATCTTATGATAAGGCAGAGAGAAGTGAAGGCATTAATGTTGCATTGTTAGTCTCCTGCTTCCTGTAGTATGGGTTTGATTTTCACAGCCTCCATTTGCCTACTGTGTGACTGTAGCAAAATTCTTATCCATATACTATTTTTGGATCACAACTGAAAAGGAACATGCTCACACTGGGTTTATCCAAATAAATAAAATAAAATGAATAATTGAATTAATTAATAATGCTATGTGAGTTGCTTAAACTGACAGAACTGTTTTCTGATTTACCTATTCCATTCCATTATCTGTTATAAGAAATTTGCTTAGCATGATGTTTTTGGTTTATGTGACAGGTAAACACCTAAATTACCCAGGCTGCACATTTCTTGTTTTTTCATTAGTTAATTTGTTTCTTGAGTGATACTTAAGTACACAGAGAATATCTATGGTATTGCCTTTTCTGATAAGACTCAAGGCCTATAAAAACTACAAGCATTGTTGTTGACTCCCCGCTGCTTATTTTCCCACCCACTCTCCTATTCCTTGATTTGCTTTTTAAACTTGGTGATTTTAAGCTGCCCACCCTTACTTAATTGATCTTCATAAGCTCAAACCTTTGCACATTTGAATTATTTATTTGCCTTGCCTTGTGCTTATTTAAAAAAAAGTGTATTTTGCTTCTCATTGTCTGTTCTACTGATTTACTTGCTTTGAATTCATTATCTAGCTAGCTGTTAGATAAAGTAATATATTTTTACAACCTAGCAAGCTCTTTTCTATGTTCTTACATCAAGAGGACAGAGTGGTATCCTGGTCTGTATACGGTGGGGAAACACATTAGAGATTCCTGAATGTAGTTGTTTTATTGGCTGGAGGGCTTATTAATCAGCTTACCTTGTTATTAGTGCCTTTATAAATTCTGTACAATTGAGTGTCTCTTGGCTCATTTCTTGATAGTGACGTACTTTTATTCATTTATACATTAAAAAGCTGTTTAAAGTATACTGCTGCTATCTTAAATTACTTATTGCCTTTCTTTAAGTTTAACTTTGTTTGTGGTAGCATTTTACTCTGTATACTCTTTTGCTATGCTTTTACATTAGGGGGACTGGGATTATTCATCTAGTAGCAATAAGTTTTTACCTTGTCTATTGGAAATTTGAAACACACAAAAAGTCTCTAAGTGTAGTTGTTTCATTGGCCAGAGGGCTCAGTATTCACTTTTCTGTATTTCTAGTGCTGGTATAAATTTGGAACATTTGCACAGAGCTGCTCATTGTGCCACTGCCCAGTACAGATGTGAACATCTTGAAATGATGCTTCTTTTTATTATACTGTGAAGGTTTATTGTACTATTAATTGTTTTTAGCATTTCTTTCAAGTTTAAAGATGTATTTTTAAACTGCTCTAATGGCTGCTGTTCTACAGTGAAATACATTGTATCTAGTGTTTCTTAGTTAGTATTAGACATCTGTTTGTGTTTTTTTAACACTTGGTCTCCAAGCAAGTCATTTTACATAAAAAGGGTCAAAGTCTGCACTCTAGTGCAGGAGGGCAAGTTTCACCTATCTGAGCTGGGAATTGCTGGTGGAAAGTTCATTGTGTGCTTACCTCATTTGCTTTAGGGCATAGCTAATGTACAACTTGATCTTTTCTGATGATATATAAACCTCACATTTGTGTAAAGCTGCTGTTTGGGCAGCAGTAGTTACTGGTGCCTTGCATACTTGCAATCACCAGAAGTTGTACTTTCCCTACAAACAATCACCTAGGAACTTTACCTCAATCTTGCATTACTCACAGGGCAATTACTTTGCACACTGAGCATAATTTAAACATTTGTTAGGACTATTTAGAGCTACCTTACCTTATTATAGCACCCAGGCCTGTTGCTGCTTAGAGATCATCTGGTTTGGGTGCTAGGCAGCATTGCTAGTTAGGTTATAGGCAAATTACACCAAGTAAGCACCCTTCACTCGCCCGGTTACAAACACCTATCCTGTGCAAAGTACACATTAGGACTTGCAACCATGGATTAGCACTTTCCTGCTATCCTGCATCCAGCTTGGTGGACATGGGCATCCTGAAGCAATGTAGTGATTGCCTTATGTACGCTGCCTTATGTACATGGATAACCACTTGGTTCTCAAACAGATAAATACAGTATGTGAGAAATATTGCTATACATTGACACTGGAGGCTACAAACAGAAACAAACAAAAAAAGTTTGTCAGTGACTTACACACATGACTCACTGCACCCACAAAGGACCACACACATAGACCCTCATATACAGAGGAGCTCACATGTAACTTAGCCAAACTTCAAAGGCCTCTCAGGCACAGTCCTCAGAAACTCCAAATGCACACAAACAGAACATTCCCATCACAACACATAAAACCACATCTTATTGTGTTTCACCTACCAAGCCCATAAAGCAAAACAGTCCACAGCCCAATATTTGAGTCATAGGATATTCCATTGTGAGACACAATGATGTCCCTCTTACCAGGCTGGATAAGGGGAAGGGTATAATTAGTTGCCTGTCAGGGCCAGGATCAGTCAGATCACACAAGTACTCAGGTCACTTATCCCTAAGTACCAGTATGACTCAGTCATAGTCCATGGGGTTTGTGAATGACCTGAAATGTACCTTCTTGGACTATATGAAGAGAAACATGATTGAGCTCTTGGAATATTTGTCATAGGAAGGTGTGAGCCTAGCATTGAGTAGCATTCTACTGTCTTCAAGGATGATGCCACAATATCAACAAAAAGTGATCAACTTTAGCAATTGGCTTAGCAGCTGGTGTCATTCTAAAGGGATCTAATACTTGTCAGCCTGGGAGGACATGGTTGACAGGCCACCCTGCTGTTTTAGGCATTTCCAAACAAACAAACCTTCCAACATAACAAAAGGTGCTCAGGGTGAGCTAAAGGTATTACTGCTAATGCTAGGAGTCTCAACAAGAAACTGCACTCCATGGAAGGTCTCCTTATCCTGAAGAATGCTGATGTCTGTGCAGTTACTAAAATATGCTTCAAAGCTAAGGAATGCACTCCAGCAGTGCATAGCTATAATGCATTTCTGCTGTTATGACTGCCCACTGCAAATGAAAGAGTAAAACACAGAGGTGTATCTAACTACATAAAGGATAAGCACACCTCAAAGCTGGTCTAGCAATATGGCATTCTTAATATACTTCATGTCCAACTAACCATGGGAAAAATCCATGACCATATTCTTGCAAGCTACAGGTCCACCCATGAACCAGGAAACCCATACATCATAACTGAGGTTGCTTCTAGCTCAATGCCATACTCATGGGTGATTTTAACTATCCATCCATTACTTGGAGACATACACAATCACTAATATGCAGACCCAAAGATTACTTGACTTTGTAAATTCAAATGCCCTGGAGCAGCTAGCCTGCACTCCCACTAGGGGAACAAATATCCTAGAACTGTTAATCACAAATATGGGGGAGTGCTGCCCCCCCCCCTCGTGTGATGTCCTTACTGGTAAGATCAGATCACAAAGTGATTTCCCTGGAAATAAGGGTAAATCTAGTCCCTCCTACCTAACCCCAAAAACTTTTAAGAACTTCTCTAAGGTAAATTACCCCCTATTAAGAGATGTCATACCTCATTTCCAAGCTCCCCCAATCCAGAAAAAACAGACACATATGCAGAAGATTACACAAAAGCCCTGTGCAATCACATAAACAACTGCATAGAAATGGCTGTTTCAGACTAAAATAAACCTAGGCCAAACCACAAAAACAAGACACCCTGATGGACCCCCTGGTTTTAAAACAAACAAAAGAAAATCCTGCCAAGACATAATAGGAAATATGCACAACAGAGCAAAATGTCCCTCAGTAGTCTAAAATAGTGAATCAGGGAACTAGTCAAGTCTCTAAAAGCAGACTTTGAGGTAAAAATAGCCTCCAAAGTTACAGATAACCATAAGGCATTTTTCAGTTACATCTGCAGTTTTAAGGGTAAAACACAACACTGTGAGGAATTAGTTGTAGATGGCATCACCTTTACTCAGCCAGAAGATATAGCAAATCTGTTGGCTAACAAATTCAGCTCAATTTTCACCTTCCCAACACTTTCAGTTCTTCCCCAAGAACCAAAGAACAAGTTGCCTCTGCATTTTCTAAAGCTAAAAAGAACAGCTTCAATGGGGCCTGATGATATATCAGGTTGCCTCTCAAGCAGATTAAATCAAGTCTTATCAGGCCCGCTAGGATCTTTATTTAACCACAGCCTCTGGACTGTCTTTTTCCTGGTAAAATGGATTACAGACCCAGAAGTTTGACTTGTCTTATATGTAAGGTTGTGGAAAGAATAATTATGGATCTGATAAATAATGACATGGGAAACCTCCAAACACTGGACGTGACCAAATTTGGCTTTGTCAAGGGCAGGTCATACCTACTGAATCATTTATTTGAGAAAGTTACTAAGGCCATGGATAAAGGTAAAACAATACATACCACCTACCTCGGCCTGGCCAAGGCATTTGACACAAATCCCCACCCGGGGATTATAAATAAACTCACAAAACTGGGCATAAATTCCCTTCATCATCCAATGGATAGCCAGTTGGTTCATGGATAGGACACATGTAGTTAAAGTGGGTGAATCCAGATCCAGCAAGAGGCCAGTTACTAGTGGTGTGCCATAGGGCACTGTGCTGGGACCACTCCTGTTCTGAATATGCTTCTGTAAAGTTAAGGCTTATGTGGAAGGTGTCTGGATGGCAAAGTTTGCCAACGCCTGCAACCTGGAAGCAATCATTGATTCTCCTAATGATGTAGATATCCTTCAGGGGGGTCTAGATCAGACAAATGATTAGTGCCAAAACTATGGCCTAAAACTAAATGTAAAAAAAATGGTTTATCATACCATTTGGGAAGTCAAATACCCCTGCAAATTATAACATCAATAGTAAGACTCAGAGGTGAGAGATCTAGGTACACAGACAGAGAGTAGCTTGAACTTTGACCACCATGTGTTCACAGTGGTGAGGAAGTCCTTCTATTTTGGTACAACTTATAAGTAAAGGTATGGCAACAAGATCCAAGGAAATCATAGTCTTGCTGTATTAAGCCCTCATTATAATAATCAAGTACAATGCACCATGTGGCATGTACTTAACTAGGCACCTTTAATCTGTCTCCTACCGACTATTGAGGGGTGACCTATGCCTAACTTGCAAGGTACTCATAAATCCACACCTGATGGAGTAGCTACACATCTGCAAGTCAAACAGCACAAGGTGACACAATCTAGGGATCTAAAATTAGCAACTAAAACAAAGTATGCTGGAAAGACAGATATGTGTCTCACAGAGTGCTCCTTCTTTGGAACAGGCCTCCTATTCACATTAAGCAGAGCCCTTCCCTGACCCTCTTCTTCAAATGCAGTTTGGATCAATGGATGGGGAATTGCAAATTCACACCCTGGGGTAACACCTATGTCCCTTATAGACAGGGGTAAGATACTTAAGGCATAGCCACAAATCCATGCCATCCATTTGCCCCTAGGGGCAATATATTGTGTAAAGTTGAGTTATATTGGCTAGGCTTATAAGGGCTCTTAAGCCATTAGCCTAATAATCTCCTATGAACCTGTGAACCTACATTTTAGGTGGGTGTTAGAAAATCTAGCCATCATGGATGTTATGACAGTTTACTGTAATTATGCTTGGCTATCTTTGTATTGTTTTGAGTAAAAGAGTGAAATTAACATTATTACTTTCAAATGTTATATGTCATGACTGAATGTACAAGTTACAGATATAGGTAAAAGTCACTGACCATCTGCAGTTCTGCATTGGGCCATGAACTAGTTGATAATCCAGTTACCTTGTATTAAAGACCTAAAAGTTATGACTGCTTCCTAGGCATGAAGAATCTTAATTATAAATGATACCATGTTTTGTGGCATTGGTGGTGGTGGGATGTCTGCACTGCCAACATCCCATGGCTCCTCTTTTGTACATATGCTCAACAAGGAAGCAGGCATTTTGTGGATGATGGCAGTTATGACATAGTAAGAGGTGATAGGATGTTTACCAGAATAATATTCACTGCTGTAACTCCTTCATCCTATCCTACTTTAAATTAAGCACGTACCACCTTTTTAATGCCATGTCCTAAGGCAATTTTTGTATATGTTTTTCTAAGCAATGGCCCTAAAACCGGCCTATTTTAAATTATTTGTACAAATTAAAATCAAATTAATTAAAATGCTACTAAGTTGGAACCACTATTTCTTCTGTTTTGACAAAGCTGGTTTCTTGCTTTCTACATCTGAAGGTAGATTTTTTCCTCTATGGGAGTATTCTTTATGATGGAGGCCATAGTATTTGTTCCATGGATTTAACTGTCTTAAGCACAACTCACTGGTTTTGAAAGATGGTTACAGGTAGGAAATTATCCAATTATTTTCCCTTTTAACATATAATTTCCATACTCAGAATAAGGAAGTGTACCAGGCTGTCAACAGGAAGACTGAAACTGTAATGTGATTGCTCATGGCAAACAGATCAGAAGTGCCCAATGTAACGTGAACTCACAGTGTGCGGTACTGATGGTACAATATTAAAATGCTGTGATGTAGATAAGCCACTTTTATTTATGACAGATGACAGTAGGACTGAGGCAGGAGCTTTGACTTTACAAGAGAACAGACCATGTGGCAATGGGTCAAGCCCACTTACATATGCTCAAGAAGTATTCTCATAGTAAAAAAAATAACCATTAGCTGTAGTGCATGGATGTGAGGCATTGTAAAGATATATCTATACATAAAATGTTCAGGTGGAAACAGATCACAGGTCCTAACAAAGCATATCTCTCACCTCTGAGATTGTAGAGACTGTTACTTAATTTATATAACTATGATCTGAAGGTGAAATGCACACCATGCTAGGAAATGTACATAGCAGATACATGCAGTAGATCATATTTATCACTGATGCATGAAAGTGCTAGAAAACGTGCTAGAGATTCTTTGGTAATACCAAAGTTACCAGTGACAAAAGAAAAAGTAGAATGATTCTATAGATGTAGTGACATAGAAACAGAAATACAAATACAAATAAAAACATCAAAAGGAAAGACCATCCTGAACAAGAATTAACAGTAAGGAAATAAACCCAGTCTTTTGTTTATGGAAGAAATATATTGAGTCTAGAGCTTAACGTTCAAGGCTAACAGAATCATTGTTCCAAATCAAGAAAACAAATGCTTAAGAAGATGCATAAATTGCATCTGGGAATAGCAGAGTGTAAAGAAAAAGTCAAGAGTTATAATATCTTGCCCAGGTATGCCAACAGAATAGTAAAAGTAGTTCAGAGCTGTGACCTTTGCAATGCATACTAAAATAATGGTCCGAAAGAAGAGATGGTTAATACATTTCCAGATCATCCTTGGGTAGAGTAAGTACAGATTTGTTCCAGTTCAAAGAAAATACTTATATGAATGGATTATTATATTGAGTTCACAGAAGAAATCAAACTTGAGAGACACTACACATGCAGGTGTAAGTACTGTATTACATGTTTCATACTTACATCCTCCTTAAGACATACAATTCCTTTTGTTATATCTGACAGCCGTATACAGTGCACACATCTGGAACTTTATACATAGAAGATTATGTTATGCTGATCTGAAAAGTTGTTTTTGAGTACCATGAGTATGTGTAAAAAATATAAGGGCAGGCTTCCAGACAGTTATGTGTAATTCCAATACAGTGGAGTATATGGTTTACATTTTCTTTTTTTCCTGAGAGCTTTACTCCCCCTACACCACCTTACTAATCCATGCTAACCCTAACTGTAGTCATTATCCCAACCCTACCCCTTATCTTACATAAAACCTATCAGTGGCACTATCACTGTGCAAGACTCTCAAATACACCCTTTTATACAGCACATACAAACCTTTACTCTATCTCTAACATGCAAACACTTGTTCACCCCTAATGCTGAAACTTTTGGTATATCTTAAAGTGTCAGCATTACAATTCAAAATCCATACTTACCTTATCCACAGACATGAACACCCACCCACCCACACAAACCATGAACACCCACACACACACACACACACACACACACACACACACACACACGCACACGCACACGCACACACACACACACACACACACACACACACACACACACACACACACATGCACACACACAGTCAATCGTATATCTTTTGACAGTTTGAACCATCAATAATGAGTGTTCTTGGTCAATTTTTCAAGCACATCTGTATGTCGATGAACTGATAATGTATAATATTTGAATGAAATTAACAAATGACTTGTGTTTTTTCTTTTTAGGGAAAGTTTAAAGACATATTCCATATTTTTGGAAGTTGTTGTGTAATCAGTCTTTTTTATTTTTGCATTGATTATATTTATTTTTAGTATTAGGATTCTCCAAGTTTGTCTTAGTTCTTCCATCAATGGGTTCCAACTATAGATTTTCAAGCAGAACTGAATCAGACACTGCCTGATTGATCAGACATTTGTTACATGCATATTTTACAGAAGAAACTTACATAATCATCATCATTATCAACCCCTCTTTGTTTTTTTTCTACATGAGATCAGAGTGTCGCTTCAGTTGTCACCACCTTTATTGATTCAGTTCCATTCTCCTACTGCCTTTGACAGTTATGCCTAAATGACACAGGTCTTTTTTCATGCCATCCATCCATCTCTTGGCTGGATATCCTTGCTACCTCTCACCTTCTTCTTGTTTCCATTTTCTTCACCAAGTCATCTTCTGTTTTCATGCGGGTGGGAGGTTGGCATAATAGTTAAGGTGTTTAGCTTACAGGCATAAGGTGCAAAGTTTGATTCTCACATGGAGGAATTGGCTAGGCTTAAAATGGCCTAAAAGAGCAGTTCGCCTAGTACTGACCTATGAACCTATGAACCTATATGTACACAAACTACTGTTGTATGTTCATTTTGACCTTCTTAGCAATTAGGTCTACCAGGGCTTCTGTTCTGTTCTGATGTCATCATCTTTCTTGTTGATTGTAAGTGAATTTTGATAAACTCTATTCTCTGAGCAGCTTTTCTCCCCGGGTCTCTGCTGAAAATGAGCCAAAAGCTCAGTCAGACTAACCCGGTTAACAAATGTAAAATAAATAAATAAATAAAATAAAATGTTTTTTTCTCAAATATTTTTTTTATTTTCAATTAAAATAACATTTACATAATATTTTTAAATATAATTTTAAACAACTATATACAATATTTACAATAGCCTGACTTTCAATTATATACACTGTATGTTATTAAATATAGAATTAACAGATCAGTTATCAGAGATACAATATTGATTATTGCAGAGTATCCAACAAAGATATAACTTTCTTCCAAGGATTATTTACCAATGGCCTGGATATAGATTCGCAGTTCTTTGATTTTTATCTCCATCAATACAGTTGTCTTCAGTAAAGTGTAGAATTCTTCCAAGGTCAGGGGTGTATTTGAATTCCACCTTCTGGTTACACATTTCCTAGAAATAGCAGGTATTGTCCATAACAAATACGTATTTGTCTTATTCAGGTAGGGACTTTCATTTACATTTAGTGTTATCAATACTTTAGTTACGGTAAAGGATTCATTAAATAAAGCTTGTAAAAAATTATTGATTCCATTCCAATATGATTTAATTTTATTACATTCATAAAAAATATGAATCCAGTCTGCATTATTTGACTTTTCACACCTAAGCAAAAAAACATTTTTAGTAGTACTGATCTTTTTAATTCTATCTGGTGTTAAAAATGCTCCATGTAAGTATTTCCAGTTAAATATTTTTCCAGTACTTTGTGTAATTAACTGATAATAAGATGTTACTTTTAATTTCTTCTGTTAACTGCAATGACTGACCTTTTGTTAAGAACTGTCAGTATGATGGATTGAGAATTGTTATATATGTTATTAACTCTTTATATAGACTTGAAATGGAATTTTTCTTTTCACAACTATTTTATATAAATTCATACAGAAAACTTATTACATTTGGAATATCTTTAAATGAGGAATTATTAATTAATCTGCATAAATCTTGAGTGTACATTAGAATGCTTTGTAAGGTTAACCAGTCCTGTGTTGGAATATTGTAAGCAGTTTTTATCATATGTATATCTAAAACATTTAATTTATTTACACATTGAAACCAGTATAATAATCCATTTTGTTCCCAGGAGGTTATTGTTTCCCTATATATTTTGTGAGGAAAGTTCTTAGTGATGGTAAATGGGGTTAAAATGTCAAACCAAAGTTTTAGATCTATGTTTGCATTGATAGGTTTCCTAAAGGAATTGATGTAATGATTAATCAGTGTTGTTTTAGAAAGTTTTGTTATATTATATTGTATACTTATGCATAGTATGTACCAGGGTTTGTTTGATTTGTCTACTATTAAAACATTTTTTAACAGATTAAATTCATTTGTTAATATAGCCATTGTTAATTCTTTCCAGTTGGCAAAATAATTTGGGTTTATTCAGTCTATTGTAATTTTAAGCACAGATGCTTTTATATATGTTTCTGTTTCTGAGAAGTTCAATGCTCCTTGTTTCCAGGGTCTAATGTGATGAGTTAGAGCTACTCTATTCTTTTTGGGATACCATAAAAATTTTATTAAACATGAGTTTATTTCTTTAAGACTGCGTCTTTCAGGAATTAACTGTATTGTTAATGCTACATATAGTATTTTTGACAATAAGACCATTTTTATTAATTGCAATCTGTCTTCAAAAGTTAATATAATTTTGTTCCACTTTTCTATATATATTTTTATTGTTTCAATAATGTTTTTATAATTTACTAATATTGTTTCATTTATATTTTTGCATAACACTATTCCTAAATAATTTAGCGTAAGTTCTTGTTTTCCTATGATGGATTTATCTGTAACTTGTAGGTCTTTTTTCTTATTTAAAAATAGAAATTTTGATTTTGATCTATTAAAGTGTAGACCTGAAATCTTATAAAATTCCTCCATTACTTCTTCTAGCTCTCCTAATGACTCTCTGGACTTTGATAGGGTTAATAAAATATCATCAGCAAAAAGCATTATTTTATATATGTACTGGTCATAGACCTCTATTCCTTTTATTCTTGGATTATTGCATATTGTTTCTGCAAGTATTTCTATAGCCAAGGCAAATGAAATAGGAGAAAGGTGGCATCCTTGTTTAATACCTTTCATTATATGGATAGATTCTGAGGTGAAAGGATCTAATTTAATGTAGGCTAAGTTATTAATATATATGTTTTTTAGTAATAAGATGAAGGGAGGAGGAAATTCAAATAATGATAAAGTTTTAAATAGATATTCCCAGTTGGGGGAATCAAAGGCTTTTTCTATGTCTAATCCGATTACATGTGTTTCTCTATCTTCTTTATTTACATAATCTGTAAGAGTAAGTATCCTTTTAATATTATCATGTGTGTGCCTGTTATATAAAAATCCAGTTTGATCATTATTGTCTTTGAAAGTGGGATTTTCATTCTGCTAGCTAGGATTGACATGAATATTTTGTAATCATTATTCAGTAATGATATAGGTTTGTATGAGGTGCAAAGGTCTGATGATTTATTATCTTTTAGAATTGGTGTTATGACAGAATATTTCCCTGAGGGTGGTATTTTTGCTTCTGACTGGACTTTTAATAAGGTTTTATGAAACAGGGAGATTACTGTTGAAGGGAAAAGGTTGTAAATTTCCTTAATTGTACCATCTATCCCTGGAGCTTTGTTAGATTTACTTTCTTTTATCTTGTCAACAATTTCTTTGTAGGATATAGGTTTTTGTAAGTCTAGTTTTATGTTTTCGGGAATTTTTTTTATATTGATAAGGTTTGCATCTAAGTTTATTTGGTTGGTATCTAAATCTTCTTTTTTGAAGTGTTCTATATAATGGAACCGAAATGCTTCAAGGATGTCTCCTATATCTGATACTTTTTTCCCTTTCTTTTCATGATACATACTACCAACGTTATTTGCTTTAGATTTTATTTTAATTCTTGTAGATAAGTTATGTAGATATCTGTGGGAGGTGGCTAATGAGTTTATTTTTAATTTTTCCAAGGCTAGACACATTTTTTATTTAATTCCTCTATTTTTTTTTTGACTTCTGGACAATTCAGATTGTTTTTTAGATTTTGCTGTCAGGAGTCTGGTTTGCAAGTCTAATGATTCAGATTCCCACTCTCTACCTTCGTTTTTGTACCAGCTAAGGGTCTTATCAAATAAATATGCTTTTAATGAGTCCCAAACCATGACTCTACTGATTTCTGTTGTATTATTAATTTCAAGAAATAATTGTAGTTCTGACAACATCCAGGGTCTGAATTCTTTAATTTTTGTGATATATGATGGAATTCTAGTTGAGAGGATTAAAGGTTTAAACTCTATTTGGAGCTTCATTATCAGAGAGTCGTGATCTGAGAAGAGGCATGGCACTATTGAGAAGTTGAGGATTTTTGTTGGTAAATCTTGTACTATGAATAATTTGCCTATTCTGGTTTGTGTTCCAAATCTATGGTCTTTATGGGAAAACAATAAGGATTTATCATCTTTTACTTTAAAAGTGTCTATTAAATGAAATGAATCAATCCATTTTTTTAAGGATTTTGAAATAGTTGCTATGCAAAAAGACTTCTCGGTGGTTTCAGAAGCTTCTAAGGTACAATTAAAGTCTCCACCCTGTATAAGATTTCCTTTATAATTGTTGGAAATACAAGCTAGGTGTTTTTCAACCGTTCGTGCTCCATTTCCTGGGAACCAATATAGAATAGCTAAGGTCCATATTCTGTTATTAAATTTAATTATAACAAATGCTAGTAGACCTTCTTTGTCTTCATATTTATAAATAACATTTGGAGTGATTATGTTTTTCTTCCAGAGAATTGATACTCCTTTTGTCTTTGTTCTATAAGAGGATTGAGCAAAGATTATATAGTCCTTAGGGTTCCAAATAAAGCTATCATTAGTCTTAAAATGCATTTCCTGGAGAAATAGTACTTGTGCCTTATTTCGATTTAAATATTTTAGTAAGTTTGATCTTTTATTTGCATTATTTAAGCCGTTAGTATTTAATGATAAGAATATTAAATCCATTTCAAGTTATTGTTGGAAAAAACTTTTTGCTTCTTTTTTTTTTATTTTGATTATAGTAGTTATACCATATTCTCTGATAACATTGGGTGTTATTTTTATGTGTGTAAACTTGGAAGTGTAATTTAATGTTCTTTCTTCTTTAAATATAAGTAGGGTAAAATTCTGGTCAGGCTTTAAAAAGTACTTCTATAAAACATTAATTCTAAAGTATCAAATACAGGTAAATATGAATTTCACATTAAACATGGAATGAAAGTCATTCCTAATCCAATAGATAAAGATAGATCTATTGGATTATCAGTCATACCTTTAACCACAATAGCAACTGAGCTCCATATGTTAAATTATTATATGGAGAATTTTCTTATAAGAGATATAAAATTCTATATTATTCTATTATTGTTCTATAGTATTTTATATATCAGGATGGAATGTTAGTAGTGTAAACAATTATTATGTTGACATAGAAAATATCCAATATTTAGTTACCCTTAAGAGATCCCAAACATGTCAGATATGTCATTTTGGATAAATTAAATGCAACAGAGGAGCATACACTAAATAAGCCAACAACAAATAGATTATTACTAAAATAATTTAACTAAAAAGACTCTACAGGAGACAATGAGTGATTACCAACGAAATATGAATTTACTGTAGGTGTACTGTCTTCCATTACTTTCCCACTCTTCGGCTCACCAACTTCAACTTACACTTATGAAAAGACATGGCTTATCAGTGGTATCCTGACTCTGAGTAGAGGCACCCTACATTATAGTGTGCAGTGATTTTACATATTTATAGATTTACAAAGCAGAGTCTAAGCATGAACTATGATCACCCTGACAATTCCCATCCTGCATAGGGCACCTCCTGCTTCCAGAACTGGTAATCACATCAGGTCTAGAATGAATGTGCAGGCATCTATATGGGAATCAAGACTTACCTTAGGTAAGTATTAATCAAATAGTATTTAAAGCATCTTAGACAGTTCTTGGGGCAGTTAGAATACTCTTGAGCTTCTCCTCCCTTAAACAAAAACAGAGATTCCCCTTCCCTTTCTTTCCCTTGTTTTAAATCAGTACTAATAAAAGAAATTCAGCAAACATAGGTAAACAGAAATAACATTCAGTAGTCAGTCTTGTACATGACTCGCACTCCATTAAAGAAGTCAGTGACTAACATCACTTTAGTAAACATTATAAAGACAAATTAGAAATAATTTCCTAGCTCTTTAAATTTTCTTTTTTTTTTCTCAAAAAACTTTTTATTTATTTCATATAGAAGAAAAACAAAGAAGTTAATGAGCATTACTTGAAAAATTGAAAATGCAGGCATATCTAATATAATACAAAGCTCTAGAACATGGTAAAATATATACAATATATATACATAACTAGACTAACCTACAACTAGACTAAACTAAACTAAATTTAACTAATTTCAACTAAGATGCTACCAAAAGAAAAGGTAAGATGAAAGAGGAAAATTATGGATATGAAGGATCAAAAGGATCACCTGGTCTAGATTGGGACAAGAGCTATACCGAACTGTAACCCCAATTAAGTACAAAGAATTAGTTCGAATAACTTTTTCCAAATTGTTTCAAAGAAGATTTTTTTCCTGGGTCCTATTATTATAAATTTCTGTGCTGATATATAAGTAAGAGCCATCTCCCTGAAATTATTGCAAGAGAGTTTGGTGCGATCCAGCCAATTTTTAGTAATATAAAGTTTAATCAATGAGCACAAAGAGATTAAAATATGCATGTCTAGTTTAGAGAGGTTTATAGTAGGTATGTGGAGGATCGCTAGCTCCCAAGAGATTGTAGATTTGTGGTAACCCATTTTCTCAAGACGAACTTTTAATGAAGTCCAGAGTTTATGGGAATGTGTACAGGACCAAAGTATATGTAGAAGGTCAGCGTTTGGGAAAGAGCAGCATGTGCAGGAAGCTCTTTAAATTTTCTGATACAGCAAAAAGTTAACAATAAGCTATTTTAACTAAAAGTATAAAGCATTTAAATTTTTCCTTGCATGTATACATTTCTACTTATATTGTAGTGTCAATAGCTGTCTTTGAAATCTATACAATACTTCACTTCTTCAAATCATTTCTTTTTCAATTCAGGTTTTGTTTTGTCAAAATGGCAACAATATTTCAAGGGCACAATTAATATTTAGACTGATGTTTCAAATAAATAACTTGTCAGTTGCCAATTGAGTTAGTTTAGAATGTATGGGTAGTGCAAACATAGCATGTTGCAAAAATGATATGTATTTTTTCGTGTGCTCTAGAGACTGTCATATGCAAGTGGCATATATAATGTAGCATACATAGAGCAGATAGCTTATGGAGTCAGGCTATTAAAGTAAATTATGCTTATTAATCAGGCAGTTTAATTTAAATTCACATGTAATTTGGGAACATTGCAGTTGAGTTTCCAGGAATGTGTAGTCCAATGTGAGTAATTGAGTCTACTTTTCCTCATAAACATATGTCACAATTCATTAAATTAAGCAGAGTCTAACATCTGTCTAATAATCATTATAAAGACAAAGAATAGCAATTTCCTAGCTCTTCAAACTTCCTGATATCGCAAAATGCTGACAGTAAGCTATTTTGACTGGTAGACTAAAACATTTCAATACTTCCTTGTGAATATACAATTTTACTTTTAATGTAGTGTCAAGAACTGTATTTGAAATCTATGCATTACTTCGCTTCTTTCAAGTCATTCATTTTATAGTTCACATTATATTTTGTCAAAATGTCAATAGCATTTCAGGGGCACATTTAATATTTAAACTGATATTTTAAATGAATAGCTATCAGTTGCCAAGTGAGTTTGTACAGAGTGTGAGGTAACTGCAAAACTAACACGTTGCAAAAAGTAATATGTATCTTTTCATGTGCTCTAGAGACTGTCAGTTTCAAGTGACATATAAAATGTAACTTTTACAGTGCAGACAGCTTGTGGAATCAGTATGTTAAAATGAGTAATACTTTCTAATCAAGCAGCTACATTTCAGTGCACATGTAGTTTGGGAACATTTCAGTTATGTTTCCAGGAATATGTAATCCTATAAGGATAAATCATAAAATATATACAAATAGTCCTATTATGTATTTATTTTACTTTGTTTAGGTTGTTTTTCATTTTAGTAACTAAACAACATTACTTTTTCTTATTATTTGTTATCTGTGAGGCTAAATGCACTTCACAGATTCACAGTGTCCTTAGAAACTGCAGCAATTGTTTACTGTTGCTATGGCAACGCAAATAGAATGTGAAGAAAGCTTCACTTCTCTTAATCAACAGTACATTATTCCTTCCTTTTGTATGTATTTGTTAATACTAAAAGGAAATAATTCAAAGGACATATGTACATGAATGGAACATTTTGGAGTTAATCACGAACATGTTCCCAATCCCAATAAGCATAACAGTGACTATCATTAATCTAATAAATATTGTAATAACAATTAAGTTCACTATTCCAATTAGTCTACCTTAAAACTAGATTACTTTAGACTATTATTTATCTATGTATAGATAGTGAGCTATTAAATATATACAGACTATATTAGTATAGTAAATAGGAGAGAATTTAGAAAGGGAGACAAGATGCAGTTAAAATAAATAATGAGAAAAGAGAGAAGAGAGAAATAAAAGAGAAAATTAAGAGAAAATACATATATACTATGTATGTTGATTTACAGTATACATATTTTATGTGCTATATAACCCTCCTTCTGTGAAAGAAAAGTACCCTGTTTTACATACCTGAGGTAATGTGAAAACTCTCATGTGTCATCTATTTTCAAAAAATATAGATAAAGATTCCAGTAGTTAGTTACCTTTGTTTTAAAATTCCAAGCAGTAAAATTGGTCATTTAAAGTAATGATAAAACAATTCATATCATAGTAGATGCTTTGAGAGATTTGGCTGTAACAGTATCAGTCTTTTGCTTCTTCTTTTTGACATCTGCCCATTCATTTGTTTCTTTTGTTCTCTTGAGAGAAGGTGACATCCAATCCATATCTTCTGGTAAAGTAATCACATTATTAGTTTTAATAAATGAAGAGGCCTCCTCTAAGTCAATAAAAATCCTCATCTCGTTGGCATACAGTATTCTTATTTTAGCTGGATATGCAAGTTGTGCCTTGATGTTATTTGTTTCAGAAACGTTATCATTGGCCACACTTTTTTCCTTTGTTCCATTATTCTAGATGAATAGTCATTATTAAATCTTATCAGGCTCTGTTTATATTTTAGAGGTGCCTTCCTCCAAGCAGATCTTAAAATCAGTTCCTTGTCCAAGTATGAAAGAAATTTGATAATTATTGACCTAGGAGGAGAGTTTGAGTTAGTGGCAGGTTTCCCAAGAGCTCTGTGTGCCCTTTCAATGCCAAAGGAAAGTCCTTCTTTTAAATTTAAAAAGTCAGGGATCCAGCTTGATAAAAAGGAAATAATATCCTCACCTTCTGTGTTTTCAGGTAATCTGAAAATCCTGATGTTATTTCTCCTCTCTCTATTTTCCAAGTCATCTACTTTATTAACCAACCAAGTGTTTTGTTTAAGAAGCAGTTCTTTCTGTGTTTCCTCTTCCTTAAGTCTGCTTTCTAAGTCATTTAGAGAAACCTCTATTCCTGTTATCCTTGTCTGGTGTTGTTGTAGCATTTCCTTGAGGGTGTCAGCCTGTTTTTGACTGCTTGTTTTAAGTCCAGGTTCTCTTTAAAAATCATCCATCTTCAAAGACAATTCCTGCAGGGTAGATGCCATCTGTTATACTTCCTTCTTTAAGGCAGCATCCTGGTGAGAATTCTTTGAGTTGCTCATTTTAACAAGTCAATATATCTCCAAGCATTTTGACAGGAAATTATTTGTAAAACTTCACCAAAGTTTCTAATTATGTAAATTAGTCATTTATCTATAAGATTTTATACTTTGCGGAAAAACAAAAGAATATTTGTTCCTGTCTTATTTAACTAGTTATATGGAGCTCTAAAATACTGCTGCTTTCAGTTAGCCATTCAAGCTCTGCCCCTCATCAAATAAAATAAATTTGTTTGATTGTCCAAGAGTGTACTTCCTTCCACTGATTTGAAGCAGTTCATTTACATTACCTCTAGCTATCTCACCTGCTCTGCCTTCACTACTAGGATTCTGTACCACATGGAAGTATTGGTCACACCACTGTTTTACACCGTACTTTTCAGCTTCATTGAATTCTTCTATCATACACTCTGAGCCTTTTGGCTGCAGCCCCACTGATTCTAGCTTTGGCTTTCTTATTCTCTTCTTAACCACCATACTTGAAACTGTTAACCTTTCTCACTATTTTAGCTTCTAGGGTAATTTTCAGCTTCTTCTGATTCTCTCATTTGATGCCATGACAACCGTCTTGTACTTAGTTTCTTTCCATGTAGCTTTGCTGTTCTGCCCCCTCTGACCTGTTTGCTAATGTACTTATTACCACTATGAACAACAGTGGGCTCAAAGCTGAACCCTGATGCACAATCGCTCTCAATGGGAACCTCTCAGTGAGTCAGATCAATGTTTGTACTGATGTCATAGGGTCCTTCTTCATAGCCTGCAATAATTCTTCTAGAAAGTTACGTATTGACAGTTACTGAAGCCTTCCTACATAGTTAAGTTTTCCAACCATATGATATTTCTGCTAAGGAATCATTGTAGTTTTTCAAAGTGCTCCAAGTAGCTTATTTGATAACTACAAAAAGCAGTGTTGTATTCAATAATGGGTCAGATGTGAGAAGTATAAAGTAGTACAGTGATCTCCCTGGGATGACTGAATATGAATTTGATTATGTTAATATGGTTTGTTTTCATTTATATAAATGTTTGATTGCCTATGATATATATATATATATATATATATATATATATATATATATATATATATATATATATATATATATATATGCAGCACAGGAATGCAGTATCACACCACTTGCTTCCTCTTTAACATTTAATTTTAAACTTAAAAACTTAAACTTTAAACCTCTGACTTTGATCAGAGGCTGGTATGTAACCCAAGTGTCGAGGGGGTTAGACAAAGTCTGCAGTCAGTTATTGGAATACAGTTATCCGAATATATTTTAGTAGAAATTCTGATCTGTAGAATTAAACATTTTAACTTGTCAGTTCTGTGAAAAGACATCAATTAACATGAGGGCATGGTATAATAGAAACAAGGACATTCAGTTATTTTCCCATTTTCTCTGAAACATTATAACCCAGTAGTTAGCATATTGGTTTGGTGATGGGTTGGGATAGGACAAAGCTTCAGTCTTTGTTTGAAAATTACTTTCATGCAGGTGTTACGTCATGGTTTTCATTTTTACAGTTGCTTCTACTGCATTACACGAATGCTAAAAATATATATATATATATATATATATATATATATATATATATACCTTTCAGATTTTAAATCGTGAAACAGTCTGCAACTTGCTGAAGTATTTGCATACAAATTGCTTTATACGTCTATTTTATTACTCATTAAATATCTGCATTATGTAGAAGCGCATTGCTGTCCATTTAAAAATATCAGAGAAAAATATATCGTAATCTGTTTATTGTAATACATCACTTATTTGTATATGTGTTGATGCTTACTTATAATGCATACATCTGTTAAGTACAACCTGAATGGAAATAATCAGCCATGGATAAGATTCTTCTTTCTTGTTACTTTGTAACATTCTTTTCGGTACCATCTTCCTGCTGAAGTAAGTCCCTGCAGACAAATACCCCCCTCTTCCCAAATTTAAACTTGCTCCTTTACTGTCTGTTTTTCATTATAAATTTAGCAAGTACAGTAATGCCAGAGGTTATTTTTTGTAGCAGTTCAAAATTTCTGCCTACCACAAGGTTGAGCAATTGACCTTGGAAATCATTTTATCAGCAGCAGGTACCATATTAAGATCTATAATATATAAATATAGCTGGAGATCCAAACAAATTGTTTATAATTAAAAAGTAATTGTGTTATACAACACTGTAATTGGCATAATCCCATGCTGTAACTTTAACTTCTTTGTGATTATCGCAGAAATATATCAGTGGCAGCTGTATTGTGGGACATGCGTAATTGTACTGCCACACATATACAACATCACTGTAATAGGCATGACACTACTTGTCAAAGAAATGTCATTGCATACTTCCTCACAATTCCCATGTGCTTCCCCGAGTTATGAAACTAAGTGGGCCCATGGTATTTATGGACATTTACTCAGTTCACTGGGAAACGACATAGTGCATGAAAATTAAAAAAAATGCCGCACCTGTTTAAAATGCAGACTAGGATGAGATGTCAATAAGATACCATTTATTCTTGCAGCGTACCTTTCCCAGTGGGACTAGTGAGATTATCTATCTGTCAACACAGGTGTACAACTACTGTCATCATTATTATCCTGAGTTGTTAACAAGGAAGTGCTATGCCACCTGTTTACTAGTTTTCCTTTTCCTCGTGGTTATTTTTATGTTATTCAATAGTTTATAATTATTTTTTTCTTAGTATATGTATGTGGGTCATTTAAGATACATGCAGTGACTGCATCTTTTCTGATTTTAAACTAGGTTACATAATATAATTTTTGGACTTTCCATAGTAAAAGAGCACTTCTAGTCAGACAGGTGGGGGGCCATCTAATAAAATCACTCTTACTGAATAAACAGCATGTACCAATGAGGTGCTTTCTGTTTCTGCTGAATTACTAAGATTCTCCCTCACATTGTCATCAGTGCTGATTGTTGTGTTACTGACATATTGTGAAAACAGCTGTTAAACATAGTTTTCTTTTTAAGTTGGCTGTTATGGATAGTGGATGGAAAAAATGTTTTATTTTTTATTTATTTATTTTTTTGCCTTCATTGTCTGCTGATAATCGCCCCCTCGTGATCAGTTGGCCCATTTGATTCCAATCACTAGGGTGAGGATTGACCATGAGGCAGCATAATTTAGGTAACCATCAGGGGTGGTTTGATTTTGTTAATTTTGTGTGTGTATTTGTATGCCCAATAAACCCTGCGTGTCCTCAGTTTTGAAAACAGGGGAGGAGGCATGCAATAGGCTGACCATGGTAGTTACTCCTCATTTCCACAAAGGATGTTATCACCAAGCAGCTCTGCCCAGGTCCCCAGTGCAGAAATCACCCCATGTATTCACCAAGCACCTGTACCTATCTCTCCATCACCCCCCAATATAGAAAGGCAAGAGGAGCACCTCCTTTCAATCCTTTAATAAACTGCCTAGCTCCTCAAGTGCTGGGGCAACTATACAAACCCCAATCACTTGGGTGGGAGTCAGATTTCCATCACTCTGTGGCACAGATCCAGGGGAAAAGTAGAAAGTGGGTTTCATTTTAGTGTATATTAATAACTTGTCTGATTAACCATAAAAAGCTAACTATCCATAAAGACATAACTACTGCCTCACAATAATAAACAATATGGGATGTTTTCCTTAATTGAAGTCACCCTTTCTGCAAAATGTTTTAAAGATAAAAAGGCATGGCATGACAGCTGAGTAAATAAATGTAAATGTTTTTTTCTATATATTGCAGTCACTATTTTTGTTTAATTTGTGCAGAATAGTATCATATTAATCTGACAATATTACTAAAACAGATATCTGTTAACTAATTTTAAAAGAATTGATAATAGTCTTTGTGCCCACTTGAGCAGCATGCTGTAAACGTACTGAATACATTAACTGAATGCTTCCTCATTTGTAGGCATGCTGTCTTCTACCTTTCAAAATGCATGTTCTTTCTGACGTGCTTTGCCTTCCTAGTGATCCTGTACTGCTCAGTTAGGTCTCTTTGCAGTTCATATTTCACTGGTGTTAATGTGTTTGCCATGAGATTTTCAAGGATTCACTGCTGTTCCTGAAAAAGAACACTCCTAGTGCTGTTTTTGCACTCATTATGATTCACAGCCTACAACAGAATTATTTCTTCATTGTTGCTTTTTATACCTCTCCTGGTACAAGACATTATCTGTCCCAATTCCACTCATACAGATCTGCTTTTATTGCACAGGCCTGATTGTTTGAAGTTGCACTGATGAAAGCTTTAAAAATGCATCTCATCTGCTCATTAGAAGCTCCCTCACCCTAAACTGTTAGTGTTATCCCTACTCTATATGAAGGGATATCTACCTGTTTCCCAGAATTTCTTGTATTCTTCATAGTGCCCTTTGTTCGAATTTTTATATTGTTTTGTCATCTTTAGTATGAATGAGCACCCTTTTCTTCATTTCTGTGTTCTTAGACAAATTTATATAGTTTTTCATTGAATGTTAATTTTCCTGTAACTGTTGTTTGTTCCTGTAACTCTAATTTATATATTCCATTTTTGTTGGCTGGTTAAAGTTTCTTTAAGAAAATTGCCTATTTTCAAGTGGGACTTCTGGGGTAAAAGGTTAATTATGCAATTTACACATTACCATTAGCATATAAGGGTGTAGTTATTTTGACTGAATCACAAATGACTATTCAGATTTGACTGAAAACATCTCTTGCACCCTCTTACTTAACTATACTAACTCTACAGTCTTACAAAAGTGGAGAAAAGGGAAAAAACACACACATGCGCAAACTAAATCACTGTTGATATGCAAACACATCATCATTTTTTTGCACAAAGACAAGCCTCCTTACACCCCCATGTGGAGGGGTTACCCCCACAACCCTTCATTAAATATACTAACTCCATGGTCGTACAGCATTTAAGAAAAGTGAAAACACACACACACACATACACACACACACACACACACACACACACACACACACACACACACACACACACACACACACACACACATGGTGAATCTCTACTTTACTTTACTGTGTCAATCATGATTCAGACAAATTAGTTCTCAGTCAAATCTGTTTTAATTCTGATTCAGCAAAATGTGATACTGTCAAAACGACCACTACCATATAAATAAATAAATTTATATATATATATATATATATATATATATATATGGGTCTACTGCAGAAGGTCGAATACCCACAATCTCAAACTTCATATGGCCGACCCCATATGATTGAGTTTGTGAAAGCTCGACTGGACTGCATGGAGATCTGCATACAGTGCATAACGGGAATATTTCCTGTTACTGCTCTGTATTGCGATCTCAGAGTTGGTATAGTTAAGTAAGGGGGTGTGGGGGGTGCAGCCCCCCCTGCTAAATACTGATTTTATCAGTATTTCTTTTGTTTTTTGCCAGTTCGGAATAACAGCTTTCACAATAATGCACTTTCACAGTAGTGCAGTTTCACACTTATGGGTGTCGATGTTGCTTGTTCGAGATTTTGGGATTTTGAGCAAGCAACATAGACCCATACACACACACACATATATATATATATATATATATATATATATATATATATATATATATATGTATATGTCCAGGAAGGCAAAGGACTATGAGGAAGGAAGCAGGGAGTGAATACTGCAGCAGTGAAGGCAAGGACATCTACCGTTATGTTAAGATTTTACACAACTGTACTATGTCTTTACATTCACTGCTGCAGTATTTTTAACATATGGGAGAGTCTGGAAAATCAGAAATAAGTTGACAAGCCTGAGAAAGAACAGCCAACACATACCTAGACAAATGGGTCTGATAATTAATAGCCTTAAACCTAGGGTAGCAGAAGTGTAAACCTTCTTACCCAGCCTTTCCAAGCTCTGCTGTCCTTGTCAGAAGACAATAACTTGTGTAAAGGAAGCAAATGAGACTTCTTATCAAAGGCCACAAACACCATACCGGGGTCCAGCAGCAGGACAAATATACAAAAAGTAACAGTCCTCAGGCATACTATAAAACCTGTCAGGTTTCTTGGGTGCAGGGAGCTAGAGAATTAGGCTCACTAGAGGCACTACAAAAAGCATCCAGCAAAGCAGGCAAAACAGGAGGAATAGCCGCAGGCTTAGGAGATTCCAGCTGCAGCAACTCATAGTCCCTCTTATGCATATCAGAGACCTCCCTCTTATGCATATCAGAGACCTGAGCACAATCCCACTTAAAAACATCCATCACCCTAGATAGTGGGTCCCCAAAGGAAATTTCCTCAAAAGGAACATCTGGGCTAATAGATTCCTCCTTCTCTGACCCATAGTTCAAAGGAGAAGGAATTTGCGTAGAATAAGTCAGGGATTCATCATCAGAATCTGACTCATCCGCAAAAGGATCCTGTTCTGCAGGCCATTTAAGGGGAATAGAGGACCAAGGAGGAGCAGTAACTGAAACCCCTTGATGAGGCTTTAAGGACATTAAAGCAGTAAGTAGCCCCTGAGTAAAGGCCTGCCAGTCACTTTGTGGATCCCTATGAGCAGAAGAAACATGTTTAAGTTTTTGATTCTTTTTAAGGGAACATCCACTCCAAAAAACTGAGAAAGCTCAGACCCAGGATGACAGTTGAGAACTGAAGTAGGAACTTCTTCCCCAACTAAAAATGGAGGAACTCCCCTTGGCCCCTCAGAAACAATCAATCGTGGACCCCCCTGAATCTCCAAGATAGATGCCTGCAATGCCTCTTCAGATGTGCTGCTAGCTGCATCCTGACCAGCCTCCAACACAGTCATGGCAGAGAAATCTGACAACACAGCCAGGTGAGCCTCTGGGTTTGTAACGATCTTGGGAGAAACACCTGACATAGGCTAGACAGCAACAGCAGAAGATTCCAATTGTACCTTTTTTACCTTCTTCCCTAACAGCTGACCCTTGGGTCAGGAGATTCCTTCCATTGTATCTTTAGTGTGAAGCTTAAGATGCTGGTTCTCAAGATACAAGGAAGGGGAAGAAAGTCACTGCGAAGGGTTTTTGGGACAAATGCCTGACAAATTAAACAAGCCGTATGGTCATGAGAAGCTGCTAGATAAAAAAGACACTTATCGAAGTAGTCTTTATTGGGAAAAAAGCCACTTATCATGGTGGTCTTTATAGGAAGTTTGTATCCCCACACTGGCATTTACCCTTCTTAGATGACATTAACCCCAAGGAGCACAAAGCAAGAAGAAAAAAACAAAAAACCCAATGGGGCACTTATCTTCAACTGGAAAGAAATCAGCAAACAGGCATATGAAGTCACTGGAAAATGAAAATGTGTTCAACTGGCAGAAACCGGATACAGGTAAAGAGACTGACAGTGGAAAGATACTTTTAGACTGATGGCAAATGTGTTCTGGGTTTGGTGGCCTAAATGTCACTTTTATGCTCTACACTATGCAAGGAGCACTTGGATAACACTTGGGATACCATTAAAGCAACAGGAGTCTTTGGTAGAGTGTCCGGACATCAGGCTTCCACAGCAGGGAATCCCCATATGTTAGGAATTCTGCAGCAGTGAATGTAAGGACATCAGAGAAAACATCAATGACCCTGGTAGACATCCTTTTGGAAAACTAAGCAAGGATTAGTAAAGAAATTATTTAACACCATATGACACAATGAAACTAATAATCAATGACAGGAAAGAAGGCTGAACACACTACAATACAGTTTGTGTAGAAGTGCATAGCTGACTCATTTATTTCAAACAGTCAACCACCAGATCCTGGATATGCTTTCTCCTGTACAAACATGTGATGACCTGAACTCTTTTTACCATAGTAGGACGGTGTCCGTACCATGCCCAGTCATACAGGAATCTGTACTACTGGCAATAAGGAGAGACTTGGTAGTCCAGTAATTTTGTGAGAACACTGACAAATGGATTAAGAACTGGTATTTGATAGGTGGAAGTCGGGCATTTCCTTTATTCCTTACCTTGAATAGGCCTCTGAAGCTGCTGTCCTTTTTTTCTGTAGAAACTTGACTAGATAACTCCAGTCTCCTCCTAAACCCAAAGAAAACTAAATTAGTGTTATTCATCTGTAAGCAGTTCTGTAACCAAAACAGAGCTAGTCTCGCACACCAAATTACCAGGTGTTATAGAAAAGCAACTAAAATTATATTGTCACAGCGTACCTACCAAGCAAACACATCAGAAATAGGGGTCACTACATAGAATCAAACCTTATCTCACAGAGCTAACAAGGGAAAGGATTAAAACAGCATTTCTACTCCCAAATCTACTGTACGTCTCCCCATTATTCACTAATCTTAAAACCTCTCAGTCAATAAATCTCGAACAGTGTTGTAATAAAATTGATAAATTTGATACAAAGCAACCATATAGAATTCACCATTTTAATGCATTAAAACAATTGCAATAGCTAGAACTATCTTTACACTCACACTTACACAATTATAAACAACCCAACTCATAGGCAAGTATACTCACCAGACCAAAAAAACAAACTGACATCACATCATCCAGTGCTACTCTACTGAAAGAACTCTGCACTCCATAGTAAGTCTCTGCTTACTATATCCAAATCTAATAATGCTGTAGGAGACTATATATTCTAACTGTATTTAAAAAAGAATTGGAACAGCCTACCTTATCACCCAAGTCAAATCAAGATCACAGCTTCCTTTAAGTTAGAAGTTAAAAAACATCTGATGCAATTCTAGCTTTGCTCTTACATATGTCCTGGATAACAAATATTCCCTAATCACCCAAACATTACTTTAGGAAACCCATTGTAAACTCTTATATTTTGCTATTAAAGCAACACAAATGTACTCGCCTAACACTGTATTTCTTTTTCTATCCTCTCTATAAACAAAGGTTAACAAGCACTAACAATTTACTTCATTAACTTTTCTCCTACAAAGCTCCTTTGCTATAACACAACTATCTTAGAACTTAATCACAGAATTTCTCAACAGTTACCTTTTTTACTATTTCATAAAATCTTTTATCATTAATAAATTTTTTATTCAAATCAGTTTTGTTCATTTTTACAAGAACCCCCTCCATTATTAGCTCACATAATAAGTTTGTCTTTATCGGTTAATATATCTTATAATAAACCTCTGTGAACAGCTGTTCAATTGAAAAATTTATTTTTGGGGTTTATGTCCCAATAAATGCATGCATTTGGAGTCACCCACTTCTTTAAAAGTTGATATGGTAGGAGGTTGTGAGGGTTGGTGCAATGGTTAAGTACCTTACCTTATAAACATAAGGTTCAGGGTTTGATTGTCACAGAGGGTAATAGACTAGGCTTAAAAAATGGTCTATGGGGCAGTTAGTCTAGTAGTAACCTATAAGGGCATTTTAAAAACATTGGGCTAAGTAGTCTTTTCTAAACATTAATTTCTTCACTATTGTTATTAAAACGTAACTTAAAATTAAACTTATGCATGTAGCTTTTGAGTTCAGAGGTAATGCCCACTGTGACAATGTGAGGAATTGCCAACTATGCCAGGAGAAGTAAGGCAGTGAATGTGTAACATATGCAAGCACAGCTACCTGGAATATTGTAAAGAATCATATGTCAATTGTACATCAAACTGAATTGTACAGTTGCTTCTATTAAAAAATGTATTTGTATTGTTGCTTGTGTTAAAAAAAAACTCCCAATAGTGGGCCCTGATGGTATTATAACTGATTAAATGTTTATGTTTTAAAAAAGGACACTGGAAGAGAAGAGATTAAGTTCAGCTCCAGCTAACTTAGAAAAAATAAATTACCTGGTTTAGACCATAAAGATTATATCTTACAGTTCTGATTGCAGCCAGATACTAAATGTTTATACCAGAGAATGGTTGATTAGCTCTTGTAAGAAGAGTGGAAGTCTTTTTATGGTTTTATAGCTTCCAGATGCTATAACATATCTCAGCAAAGCTTTGCCTGTGTCTATGATAACACATATATGCTAAATTCTGGTTCGGTTTCTAGCAATGGAAGTGTAGCATGGGAACTAGAAGTCAGATGACCAGATGTATGTGATGTCATTCTATAATCTAGGACAACATTGATGTTTTAATACCAAATGAGAGAGAAGTCTCAGGGTAGTCTGTTTTTGGAACCTGACAAAGAAGGAAAACCACTCACCTACTTCATCTTACCTTACTCTTGTAAGTGATCAAGGAATAGTAATTCTTTAGATCAGTCAAGAAAATATAGTGAGATTAATTATGCACTGTGTATTTCTGTATATGTGGGAATCTGTTCATCTGTGTTATTTTAATATTTCCTGTGACTGAAACTCTGGTGTTTATTATAAATAGATATTTAATATTTTCATGTTCTTTTAATATTTATAATTAAATATATTTAAAGTTTTCATTGTGGCTGGTCTTCTAGACAAAATTTTAAATTTTGACTGTACTCATATCTGTTTGGTGACTCTGTGGTCACTCCTGAAAGCCTTACTGCATTGGTCAAAGACTATCATTTGTATTAATATTAATTTCACTCGTATAGTTGAGTAACCCTTGTAAGAGCCTTAGAGAATCTGGCTTTGGAGTGTTTGGTGGCACTGTAACTATCTTATACCCTTGTCAGAAAAGGCATAGCTAATAAATCTGTGCCACTTTCCCAGGTGTCTGTGTGCAAATCAAATCTCCAAGAGTGTGTGCATCATCTGCATGGAGCAGGGATATGAAGCACTGGTTTCACAGAGAGTGTGCTAGAGTATTTGGCTTGAAAACTCAGCTGAGAACTCACTTTTACAGCTGTGCCAGTGGGGAGTCTCACAGAGGCCGTGGAGTGAGAGAGAGAGAAATCCACACCCTGGACTGAGTGTGTTCCCTGTGTGCTCTTAAGGAAAATAGTGTTTGATGCAGGGAGCTGCATCTGGAAGTACTGGGTGCATCCATTTTTGTTCCAAGTGAATGTCCCCCTCCAGTGCCAGTGGTGAGGATTTAGGTTCCTTGATTACTAGTCCAGAGATGGGAGGTCATACCTACTATTCTTACCCTAGTGACGAGTGCAAAAGTACATCTGTTTTATAAAATATGCATGTATCCTTGCCAGACGTATGTGTAGACTAACTATAAATCTTAAAATGAAGATGTCTGTCATCAGGTATGTATTTTTTGATGATTGTTGTTCATTCTTCTGTTGGATCAATGAGGTGATAGCTTTATTTGGGCATGTTTGTACTACTTCTGCTCAAGTTTTTACACTTGTGATTGCTCCATCATTTTGAACCATGTCAGTTCTGCTGGTGGTTATAGAAATTCATTTGTCTTTTTGACAGCCTTGGGAACACTGCAGCTGCTGTACTCTCAACGATGTTGCAGCTGGGTTGGGTGGAATGTCTCAGAAAGCTGTTTCCATACTTATGGATGTTATTTATTAATTATTCTCCACTTAATGACTTACTGAAATTTCAGCTGTATTATGCACTGACTAATTTGAGGGGGAGTCTTATTATTGCCATAAATATTACAATTTCTATAATCATTAAGGTCCCTCATTAGTTTTTTTAAACCTTTTAAATCTCATAAATTGGTTTACCTTAGCAGTAACAACTTTAATGTCTCATAAAACTTTCTTTATTTCTGATTTACAACTTACCAATGGTAATTTGTTAAAGGTAAAAATCTATCTTGCCTTTTAAAACTACCATTTTGTATCATAGTAGCACAAAAAATTCTAAATGATTATTTTTTTCAGTTTTTGACTAACCTGCCTAATGTAATTTGTACTAGTAGGCAATATTGTGATCCTTAAGCCTCAGAGGATCTGACTAACCATGATGCTGTCCCTTAAAAATAGTACATTACAATTAGCTCTCTTTAAATTTATAAAAAATGTTTCAATTTCTTTGAGAATCTTATGAACTTCTAGTATTATTGTAGGAAAGTTGTTATCTGTAACCATGTGGTCAACTCTCTAAAATGTTTAATTAATTAAATTATTAACTATTAAGTATGTTATTTATTTATTTTAAACACTAATTCAAATGATCTCATTGCCAAAGATTTGATACGTTATACAATCGATTTCCATAGCTCCTAATGCTGACAGTATAAATAAAATTAACAAAGTATTATTAAAATTTCTTTGGTATACTAAATGACATAGAATGACCATTGCAAATTATATTAAATCATGAAATAGAGGTGACATTCATTTTCCAAATATTGCAAGTTATGCACAGTCTTTGGCATGATTAGACTTTATACATTGGATAAGTCTTATGATTCTTAGTGGAAATTATTGACACGTTTGTTTGTGAAAACTGTAAACTAAAACATATTCCTCATTCTCTATTGTTAATAATAAAGTGCCATGAATGTTAAACCATTTTCTAGAAAGTACATCTTAAAATGTAACTAATTCCAGTTGTATTAATTTATTTTTATCAATCAAAAAAGTTTTAATAAAATATTTTTGAAAAGTTGGTTATTTTCTGTGTTCCTGTATTGCGTATACTAAAGAGGTCCATGAAAGCTTTCTTCATTTTCAAATGTTGCAGCTAAGAGATAAAATATTTTATCTATTGGTCTAACTACATTGATTATAAAGGATTATTAAATGTTGATGTAATTATTAAAATATGGTATTAAAACTTATGAACAGAATAGAAAGTGATAAATGATAGTTTTTGGAAATAATGTAAGATTTTAGAGTTTGTCTATCTAATCATAGGTGATAATGATGAAGTTAAACCACTTGTCAATAATTAATAAATTATTCATCACACATTTACTGTAAGATATATGATAGATATTGGGATTATTTATCAAACAATGATATTTATGACACCAGTGATGATTGTAAAGAGTTAATATTAAAAACAATAGGTCATACTTCTAGTATCTATTGAAAAATATTTACGTAGAAGTTATCAAAATATTTATCACATGTATAAACTAAACAAAATGCATAAACAAAATAACTCAAATTGTTGGAGATGTAAACAGCAATTAAAAGCTAATTGGTGTAATATATTCTATAAATGTGATAAAAAATAAGGTTTATTGTTAATAGTTTAAAATCTTTCTCCATGCTTTCTGCTCTGATAAATGTATTATTTCTAATACATAACCAATGATCTTAGTCCTCTTTGTACCAGTCCAAAAGTTTATTTACTATTATGGACCTTACATGCAACAGTGAAAAAAATTAATAGATTAAATTAGAAAAAAAGATCCAGCAAATAATTTTAAAGAATTTATAAATTTAGCCAAAATACTATGTCAAAGAGAAATTTCTATTGCAGATATAAAATTCCATGAGAGAAAGAACTTTTGGGAAACTTGGATTAGTTTAAAGCAGTTATGAGATAATTATAATGTTGGTTGATGATCTTATTTATAGTTAGTTAACTTTATTATCCTAGCCAAGAAATATAGTATCCTGTTGCCTTTTTTTACATTTTGCTCTTCATTGCAAATATTTTATTTATTGTTGTTTTTGTTTCTTGTTTCATTTTTTCTTGAGATAAAGATTTTCTTTGAAGAAGAGTAGAATTAAGCAAAACAAAAATGTCAGTAATAACCAAATCCAACATTTTCTTCAAATTATTGATCATTCCCTCCATTAGAACATTGTTGTCAAGTTGTGAATGTGACTGTGATTTTGATGCAATGACTGAGAAAACTGGTCAAGTTAGTGTTCTGAATTCTAAGTTGCAAAGAAACAAAAATCTCAAACACCAACGCAGTCCAACAAAAATTATGGAGAATGATGAGTAGTAAACCTACTAATTAAAGCAAACAAAAATGCACCAGTAGCTTGGCAAATGTTACTTTAAACTGCTAAATAAAAAATAAATACAAACAAGTGATTTTGTTTTTTGCCACATTAGACTTAGAGGTTATCAGACTGTAAAAACTATTAAGTAAACTTCTCCTTAAACAATCAATTTATTAAGTCACTTGACAACTAACTACACAGATTTGTAACACTTCATTATATACATTAATAATAAAAAAGTTATATTAAATATGCTTTTGTGGTTTATCTTTCAACCCACATTTAAAATTTACTGGGTCATTTAAACTCTGGTGGATTTATTATAGTCAACAAAACTTGCCAGTGGTATTCCTTGGTATCCAATTTGTTTTCACTATCACCTCCTCTTATTTCCTTGGGCTGCCTATCTACTACATGAAACAAAAATTTCTTATTCAAGGAATTCCTGCTGTTATCTCTCATGTTGCTTGCCTTGAGCTAGGTATTCATGTCTCCATATCAACCAAGAGACCTCTGTCTCTTCTAAGTACTCCTAACATTTCATGTACCTTCATGACTTTATCTGATCTGATTCTTCAGATCTGATCAGATTCAATTATTAGAGGAACTGATATTTATATGTGCAGAGAAGATAATGAACTTTGAATAGTGTTATGCTTGCTAGGAGCAAAAATAGAGGGTGTGAGACAGACCTTTGCATGCCTTAATGTAAGGAACTATGGATCTGTTTTTATTCATGTTGGTACAAATGATCTCATCTGCAAGGATTGTCTGACTGTTAGTAGGCAACATACAGCTCTCTTAGACAGCATAGTTGTGCAGGTGTTAGGATTTCATTTTTCACAAATCACACATAAAAAGAAAAGTCAGGTCACCATAAATGAAAAGATTTTTTGGGTAAATACCTATGTAAAAAAAAAGTCTTGTTTTACAGAGTTGAAATGTGTAGAACATCTGAGCCTACATTTAGGCCCACATGTTCAAACAGGATGGCAGGCACTTGTCAAGATTAGGGAAGAGAATTATTGCAGCAGATATTTTGCAATATTTGAGAAACACAAGGCAGAATTTTTGCCAGGTGATAAATTTAACAGTTCATTGATTGCAACATTTGATGCATCTCTGACGGTTGTTAATGCTAGCAGCATTAATAATAATTTTATATACTCCCACATGATTGATGTCATTATTGGTTGGGAAATTAGTTAAAGTACAATGACAGGAAATCAGCTCTGTCAGGGTATAAATGTTTTTTACTGTAACAGCATTCTAATAGCAAAATTAAGTGGAGGTGTCATGATAGAAATTTAAGATAGTTATGCAACTTGTGATTATTACATGTTCATTGATAAGTCCAATACTTTAGCTTGTGTAATAGTGACAACAAAGACAACCCTGGAAGATATAACATTTGTTGGAGTGTATAGACCACCAAAGCCAAGTGATGATAACCTAGAGGAATTCATACATTTCTTGCATGAACACAGGAGAGAAGAAGAATAATAGTGGCTGAGGAGCTAAATTTACTAGAAACAGACTGCAGTAATATTGATTCATCAACATTAGTAAGAAAGTTATTCACAACATATGCTCAGGAACAACAATTTCTTCAGATTGTAAAAACTTCTACCAGGGAACAAAACATACTAGACATTGTTAGTGTTCCTAAAGAAAGCTTTGTTACTTCATGTCATGTTTTACCACCATGGATGTACAATAATCATGGGGTTATAAATATTAATTTGTAACTAGGTAAATTCTGCCAAACTGAAATCTAAACCAGTGCACAAGAGATTAATAACAGATTATATGGAAGCAAATCAGTTACTATGTAAAACTAATTGGAGTGATAAATTCAGTGGAAAAAATTGCAGAGGCATCAAAAACATGTCTAACATTAGGATATGGGCTCATAATGTCAGGAGGATATATTGCCTTAAGAACAAGGTACTTCATTAAGGTGAGAGACAAAAAAATATAAAAAATGGAGAAGAAATTGGACTACAACTTTGAAAACTGAAATAAACATGCCAGACAGACAAATTAAGCAGTGTGAAACAAGATCAAGAAAATTTTTAAGAAAATTTCTATAAAGATTTTGAGCATAATAAGAAACCATTTTATACACACATAAGATCTGAAAGGTGTAAAGACATAAAAATTGATTATCTGTGTATAGATTCTGAAATGTATTCTCACACACAACAGATTGTAGATATGTTTACAAAATCTTATGCAGGTATATTTACAAATTTTTATGCAAAGCAGTTTGGCTCAATAAAAGTGATGATAAATTGTCCTAGTGACATCCAAGCAACCTCAGATAGTAAAAATTTTATTATTTTGAAAAAATAACAATGCAAACTGGATCCAAACAAAGAACAGGGAGGAGAGAGAAGTGATAATAATGACCTGAGAATACTTTAGCAAGAACGTACTATTACATCTATTATTTACTAGGTTGCTTAAATAGGGGAAGATTCGTCAAGATTGGAAGCATTCAGTTGTAAACCTGTCTTTAAGGGAAAGGGGAGTAGGATAAACCTACAGTCATACAGACTGTTGAGATTACTTTCAGGTTTTGGAAAAATAATGGAGAAAGTAATATTGGATTTGTTATTTTCAGAACTGGAAACTTTGGGATGTAAAACCATATACCACCATGCATATGTTACAAGTAGATGTATTACCACCTGTAACATGATATTCTATAACAATATAAAAGCAGTACAACAGCAGTTATGAATGAAAAACTGTGCAGTGATGTAACTTGTATAGATTTAACTTCAGCATTTGACAGGGTCATACACAAAACAGTGATCAATGGATTAGAACAACTAGGTGTTGATGTACTCTTGATGAGATAGACAGCTGCATGGCTTACAAATAGCCTATGGCAAGTATTATACAGCACCTAGACAGGCGAAATTCAGGGTTGCAGTGAGGCATCCCACAGGGTTCTGTCCTAGGCCCATACTTGTTTAAATTGTATCTTTCAGATCTATCGTTTTTTTCCATCTGAGTTATTCCACAGTCTGTATACAGATGACTTGAAATTGGGTAAACTGATCACATGTGTTACATATAAGGTATGTTTGCAAAATAATTTGACTAAATTGAGCATTTGGGCACAGGAGAAGAATATATTGATAAGTACATCAAAAACTAAGCATATGAGATTTGGGAGACATAAATTGAAAGGTGTATTTAATTCAGTACACAGTGATTGAAAATGTAGATTCATTTAAGGGCCTGGGTATATGGATAGATCCAGCTTTAAGTTTTTCTAATCATATCAACCAATTGGGTAATGATAGTTATGGATCTATAGGTTGTATAAAAAAGATTTATAAAGACTAGGAAATAAGTCATTGTTTCTTAGTTACATTATACCCAAACATAAGTATGGAATAACAATATGGAAACCTTATAATAAAACAAGCATGAGTAAACTAGAAAAAGTACAGTGGAAATATACCAAGGGTATCCATAGGTGTAAAAATTTAAGTTATTAAGAAAGGTTAAAATATCTGAACTTGTACAGTGGCTCATACAGTTATTTAAGAGGAAACCGTATTCAGGTATATAGGACATTTAGAGACAGCTGTCTCTGGGAATGTTTAGGATTAACAAAAATTAGAACAGAGTCATCAGACAACCTCTGTAGAAGATTGTGTAGGAAGGAGAAGTCTACTAATTGGATCTCTGAGAGAGCAGCTGATGCATGGAATAGACCACCAAATTATATTAAAGCAAGTACTAGTTTAAATATTTTTAAGAACAGAGTGGACACTTATTATGGGAACAACTGTTTTATATTGGCAGGCTAGAAGGGCATTAATGCTGGTGCTTAAAATATTTGTATGTAACAAGTGCATGTACTTTACATCCTGTGTTTCTAAAAATGTTCCTTGATAAGCCTTAATTGTAGGACCCTCGATTGGTTTTACTTTTTATATTAATTATAAACAGCCTGCCATTTCTGGGCCATTTTGTATAATTTGCAGACTTAGTGTTGCTTATAAACAGTGGTTGTAGATGCATAAATGCAGTTTTGTATGAAACATGTTGGCCAGTAGCAGGATACTTATTCCTGTATATTACAAATTATGTTTAAAAACGTCAACAGTACAGGAGCTGTGATTAGACTATCATATACCTTTCTAAGTAATACTGATAAGATTTTTTTTTCATATAATGCATTCTGATTCTGACAAGTTATTAATGGTAAATTGTGTTTTACAGGCAACATCTCAGTAGTAATCCCACTGCTTAATTTTCAAACAACAGTTTTTAACCTGATATACATTCTTAAAAACGTCAGTGATATTTTTGTTTGCATAATTTTATTTCTTGCTAAATTATTAGTGTTTTTATTTAATGGGGTTTATGTCATATATCAAATGCATAGCTGCTTCTGTCTGGCATTGTTTCCAAGCTTAGTTGTGTAAAAATGAAATCTTAATATACATTAATAAATATCAAGAACAATAAGATATCCTTAAAATGAATTAGAACTAAGTCTGAGCTACTAAACACAAGTCTAGCCAATGACTATTTAGGTAATGCAAGCCTTGTAAAAAAGATACATCTTAAAAGTGCAACAGCCCTTCTAAACATCTTCAGGGGAGAACAGTCTCTGATCTGTTAAGTCAGCAAACCCAAGCAAAGCCAGAGAATGGTTGAGGTAGAAGGTTCATATACCCAACGTGTAGAAGGCCTTCATAGGAAAGAACAGTTTGACAAACATGCTGTCAAAGTATTCTTTCAAAGGAAGCCATGAGTTATTAAGCTGATGAATAATAAGAATAATTTGTTAATGACAACACAAAAGGAAGGATTCATAAAGGTTATCACAAAGTGTATACTATGTGTACCTTTGTGTAGCCTTTCTGAGTGAATAGACAGCAAAAGCATTGTGGTAGACCTGTTCTTGAATTCAGAAAAGTCACCTCAATGTGTACACATAGTGTACACCTCATTGTAAGCTTTATGAATCCCCCAAAAGGTTTATAAAAACAAAGCTTATTAAAGTTGTAATACTAAAAATAAAGACTTGCAAGTCTTTATTTTTGGTTTTGGTTGTCGTTTGACTTGCTTCCATCTTTTGGTTTGGTTTTAAAGTTGTAATACTCTTATTTATTTATTTGCCTTTTATTACCGTTAAAGTTTGACTGTCCAAAGTACCTTTTTAGCGGAGGCCTGAGGAGAAAAGTTCACTTCACATACATTTGCGCAGGCAATTAGTGTGTACTACATAACATAACATACATAACAATTTAATAGATGATCCCCATGTTAAGTATGTATATACTTGTGTATCTATATATATATATATATATATATATATATATATATATATATATGTTCTACAGTATTTTCCATATACTAAAGTTACACATGTCACAACCTAATAATGTTTTATTATCTTAAAAAGTATGACAGTTTACAGCATGTAGCAACCTAATAATGTACTATTTATCTTAAAAAGTATGACAGTTTACAGCATGTAGCAACCTAATAATGTACTATTTATCTTAAAAAGTATGACAGTTTACAGTATGTAGCAACCTAATAATGTATTATTATCTTAAAAAGTATGATAGTTTACAACTGTTATTAAGTGATCGTGACTGAAATCATTTGTAAACACTGGAAGGATTCACCAAGCAAGTCTGTTGCCCAAGGTGTGAGTAGCTCTGAACCCCAATCTTCTAGGTACATCCTGGAGAGCTCTTCCACTCCCTTGCTCAATGAGTGCACATGATGAGAAGGCCAACTTGGTTGTGATAGGTCTTTAAACAGGACAAGACCCATATCATGCATGGTGAACCAGTTAAGGTCTGATAACTTATACATAAACTGTGAAACTACTGATAGTACAGCACAGTACAGACTTAGCATGATAGGAACAACATAGTTGCAGTCTTGCATACCTGTTACAAGAAGTAGAGTTTAACACCTGTTAGAGGTACTGAAGGTCAGCAAAGACAAGCTGTGTGTACAAAATGTTTCAATAACAGAATCAGAAAAAAAAACAAAGGACACATAACCATAGCAAGTTTTTTTTTTTTTTTTTTTTTTTTTTTTTGGAAAAGTAAGATGCACAGTTCGGGATCTATTTTTCAGTTTGTAATGAGAAAGTCTGATAGTAGCTGTAACCTGATCCCTCAGTACTTGCTGATCAGGACTGAATCCCAGGCTTTGCACTATTGACATAAACTCTGTTATGCCCCTTGTATAAAGTATACTGGAAGCAAGCATTGAAAGCCCTTAAGGTTGCATGTATGGTCAATGGCTATATATTAACTGGTCTGAGCTTCAGATAACAGTTCAATGTTCCTGTGAAGGATGGCAAACAGGCTTGCTTCAAGGAAATCACAAGGTGGTATGCTCCTGAGAAAAGGAATGCTAAACATGACTGTCATCTTCAGAGAAGAAATATTTCAAACTTTCCTGTAAATGATGTCTGCTAGCAAAAGCATTTTATATAATAAGCACTCACTTAAAGAACCTTAACCAGGTATGTGACATGGGCAGCCGCTGTGGTGAAGTGGTTAGCATTGCTGCCTCACAGAAAAAGGTTCTCCGGTTCGATCCTTGGCTGGGGTGCCTTCTGTGCGGAGTCTGCATGTCCTCCCTGTGGTCACATGAGTTTCTTCCAGGTGCTCCGATTTCCTCCCAAAGCCATGCTGTAGGTGGATTGGACACTGTAAATTGGCCCTAGGCGTGCATGTGTGTCCCTTCTGTGGGAGGTTGGGTGCTGGGCTGGCAACTCCATACCATAAAACTCTACTGACAATCATGAGCAGACATGTGATCCACTGTGACGACCCCTAACTGGGAAAAGTCGAAAGAAGAAGAAGAACCTGGTGTGTGACATCAACAGAACTTGCTGGAGCGGCAGATTTGTCTCAGAGAGGTTGCCTCACCTTTGGAACAAGCTTCCTATTCATGTTCAACAAAGCCCCTCATTGGCCCTATTTAAGTGTAATTTGGATAACTGGATGAATAACCAGAAAGTCACCCTGGGGGTTCCACCTGTGTCCCTCTTGGACAGGAGCAATAGGTGCTCATTTTAGTGTCTGCTTGAACTAGACACCCTTGGGAGCATGGGTTGAACTTGGCTAAGCTTGTAAGGGTCCTGGGGCATTTGCCAACCTCCTATGATTCCTATGAAGCAGCAAAGGGCTCAAAATAAAGTCCACAGAACTGCATATAGTAGCAGGCAGCTTGAGGAAGAAGTAATTATAGAGACTACCCTCTACTTGTGTTGTAAAATGCAAATGTCAAACTAGTAAAGGACAAGGGCAGAAAGATCACAGTGGGAACACAAATACTTCACCAAACTCTTACATTTTCAGTGTCAGATGTAGTCAAGACATTAAGGGTGACCAAAACTGAGTAAGGTAACTGATCCCTTGTTATGAGGATCTCATCAGCTACACTAGTAAAGGACATCTTAGTACATTCAACTCCTGAAACTGGACTTTTTAGTGATCAAGGAGGCCATGAGTTATAAACTATTAATTTCTGGTTGATCTTGCTAGTTAATAGTAGGTTAGAGATAACATTGTCCAGCTTTTACTGGCTAAGAGGTTTCATGAGGACCAGAGTTGTCCAAGTTTCTATTATTACCAATGCAAAGACTGCGGATATCATCAATGACAGCACAGTTAGGAAAATAACTAGATCCAATATTTTGTGCAACATAAAATTAGCCTGGTTGCACCAAGATCCAGTCCACAAGTAGTTGGATGCAAATTTAAAATCAGACTGATGGCAAAAGTACAGATAATCTGCCAAGACTCAGAGGCTGTGCAACCCAAGAATCCCCAATAAGATTGCCTCTTAGTGCTGTAGAGGGTTTTTGAACAAGTTCTAGTCTTATCTGCTCTGTATCATTGGTGAAATGATGAGCCACAGCTTGGAACTCAAAGGAAGAAAATGTTTCTGGTTAGTAAGAAAGGCAAGACAGTGCAACCAATTTTTAAGACAAATACATTGTACAACTTGTATGCAATCAAGCAGCAACAGAAATCAGCAGAAATCTCCATTTATATTGTCTTCTTACAGAGATTTCTAACTTCAACTCAGCACAGACATTCATCCAAGTTAAGTATGATCTCAAGAAGTCCATTTCCATCTTTAGCCTATGCTTAGCTGTCTTAAGACTGCAGAACTTGGCTGCCAAGAAAATGCATGCCACTGAAGGCACTACATGCATGATATGGGACTTGTTAATTAGTATCAGTGTTAGTAATATATTTATTATAGGCCTCCTCCAATGTATTCCAGTGAAGGAGTCAGATCACAGTCATTGGGCTTCAATTGCTGTACTTTACCATCTTAGCACTGGATGATCTAATTAGGGGTAGCCTCAGATGGTTAATTGGAGGTGCTCTCTGATGGTGGTCTAACTGATAGACTGCTTCTACCACCAAATCAGAAGTATTCACCCCTTACTGGAACATTAAGTATAGTACATGTCCTTTAATTCACAATTGACAATTCTGATATCATAATTAATTTGGAAAACTTGTGTAAAATACAAACTGATCCATTTCTTAACAATAATAATAATAATAATAATAATAATAATAATAATAATAATAATAATAATAATAATAATAATAATAATGTCATTATTTCAGTTTAATGAGTTTAGTGAATTGTTTTTTTTCCAGCATCTTTATTAAATTTCCACATATGACAAAGGCTATCTTACATTTATATAAATGAAAAATATACAAAATGATATCACTTTAGTTGCAAACAGTTTACATCACAGACACCATTGAAACAACTGTAGTTGTAAACATTATAAATCATTTATAAACCTTCCAGTCATTGTCAGTTAAGCATTATATAGCTCATTCAAATCCTGCCTCTTAAACCTTGTTCCTTCTCTGCATATACTGTTCCCGCAATTCCCATTTCTTTCTATGTAGTTTGCGCCTTCCATTTTCTAAAGATCCCCATTCCAGTTGTTTTATCTCTGTTCCTATATTTACTACTTCTAATAAAGTTGGTCTAGACTTTGATTTCCTTTTTCTAGTAATTACAATTTTGGCAGCCACCATAATTAAACTTAGCAAGGCTTTACTATGTCTAGGCAATTCCGATTCTGTATCATAACTCAAAAAAATCATCTCCCCCGTCAGTCCAATCTGCTCACCCAGCATCTCTGACAGAGTGGTCTACAGGGAATCCCAAATGTCTGCCAGCCCATCACACCTTCAAAAAACATTCCCAGCTACCTCTTTTTTGCTTGTCACACCTCTAGCATTTGCTATCCATTCTTTGGAGTCTAAGGGATATAAAATACCTGTGTAAACATTTCCAGGCAAAGAACCGAAATCTTCTAGACTATGTTGCATATTTGGGAGATATCCATATATCCCCCCATTGGAGTTTAATGAATTGTTGAGGGAAGGAGAACTACACACATACATCAGTTAGATTCAATAAGGGCTAAGTCCTCAGTAAAAGTCACTACTGAAAAAAGTACTATAGCCTTACATGGATAAGAACTGGTGGAAGGCCTTGTTTTCTTTCATTAGTTTTTAAAAATGGTGGCATTTTATAATGTATACTTTAAGAACACATGAATCTGTTGCTTTAACAAGTCAGACATATTTTAAGTAAGCTCTCACAGAGGTATAGTAAGTGTAGGGTAAAGGGGTGACACCCCCTCAGTTAGAGGGTGCAATTAGCAGATGTCAATGGGGCAGCATTGCAATGCTGGCCTTTAGGAATTAATGCCAGTATTGTATCTGTGGTTATGGCTGAAATGCTTCATGTGTGGAATTCTAACAGCAGCAAGCCAGCTGCTATATTTGTAGCAAGCAATTTTTAAGACCTTTTTTGATCTGGTAGTGAAAGAAAAGTCCTTAAGAAATGATGATCCAGATTAAGATGTTTCCATGATACCGTATAGGTAAACTAATTTTCATTTCCTTCAAGACTCTTATTTTAACAGGCATTGCTAAAAGTGGACATTATAAGAATAAACACTGTTAAAGTGATATTTTATTTTGTAGATGTGACTTTGCAGTGTCTTGCATTAAGGCAGAATGTATATATGTATGTATGTATTTTTTTATTAACATTTGTTTACCAGGAAAGTCCAACTGGGACAGAGCCCATTTTCAGCAGAGACCCAGGGAGAAATGTTCCAGATGCATGTCTTTGGAACGTGGGATGAAAACAGATCACCCAGAGGAAACACACATGAACACAGGGAAGACATACAGACTCTGCACAGAAGGCAACCCAGCCAAGAATCGAATCAGAGAACATCTTGCTGTGATGAGACAACAATGCTAACTGCTGCACCTCCCAAAATTCCTAATAAAACATTGTGATCAGGGCTAGTGGAATCAATAATGAGAACAGAGCACCATATGTTTATTGCAATTTAAGCATAAGGTCTGACCTAACTTTCTGTTTGCATTGACTTGTTCTATAAAAAATATCAATATGGAAAGATTGATTAAAGGAAACAGTATTAGTGTAACACTGATATGGATCAATTTACTGTGTATTATCTCAGTGAATGATCTAGGCTGGTAACTGAATGAAGTATTACTCCAAAGATTATTTATTTTTATTTTATTTTATTTTACATTTGTTTACTGGGATAGTCCGACTGGATACATGTCCATTCTCAGCGGAGGGCCGGGGGGAAAAGCTTCACATAGTCAAACGTACAAAAGGTTGCATAAGAAGTTAGAAAACAATTAGAAAATATAAAAAAGTGGTAATGTACCTTATGTAAATTGGTTTAGAAGTGTTCCCTAGTAGGGACTCACAGTTCTCATGGACAGACATACAAAGGTCACACGAGAAGTTAGAAAATTAAAATATATAAAAACAAAGTGGTAATATATCTTATGTACATTGGTTTAGTAATGTTCCCTAGTAGGGACTCACAGTTCTCATGGACAGACTCAATTACAAGTAAGACTGGATACATAGCATGGTGATGTAGTTAGATGTTATGATAATTATTGATTATGCTATTGTTTTATAACTTAATCCGGGCAGAGTACCTGAATTTCTGACATTTGTGTTGTAATATGCATGGTCTAATAGAGGGTGGATATGCTTTACATGTTTTGTTTGTCTGTTGTTTGTTTTATTGCTTGCTTTTTCAAAGAAGAAGGAGGTTTATCATTAGTTTGTGTTCCACGGCCAAGCGATGTCTGCATATTTGTCACTGCCTGAATATGTAAGCCTTTACCACTATTCTTTCTGCAATTAATTTGTAAATAGTGTCTATTCATCAGTGAATTTTCTTACCAGAAGATCTAAGTAATTATTTATCAGCGGTATTCCTAAATAAGTGACATGAAACATCATTTTAAAGATAAATGTGGTTACTTCATCTAATTTAAGTAAGTGCAGAGCCATACAATCAGATATTTCTTTCTGAAAAATGTGCATTTACATGTCTCCTTAAGATGTGAAAAAATATACGTTGTGACAGTTAAAACATGCTTTCCACTTAGCATTGGTCTTCCATTTTAAAGCACTTGCATGTTCATTCTGTTCAAAGTTGTGAAAAATGTTAATACTTTGGTTATCATATGACATGCATGACTTGTTCTGACACTAACACCCCACTTTAAACATTACTAACCCTCATGGCAACACACTGTCTAAAGCTATTGAACAATGGTATCTATGTTTAACTTTTGACCAAGAACTCATCTTTACTCCAAACATGCAAAACATTACAAAAGTAGGACTCAGTCAACTTAGGATAGCATACAAATATTCTCACCCACATCCAGGAGAATCTATGACAGCTCTAGCATTACAAATAGTAATATGCAAAATAGAATTCAGTGTGCCATTATTTGTAATAAACTCCGCACCAATCACCCACACTTTGCAAGTGATTGTAAACATGATCTACAGATTCATAATCCTGAGAGAGTCCAGCTTTAAATGGGGTCCTGAATATTTTAACACTGAACACATGGTATTGTTTTGTGTACCTTTAGGCGTGTTTAAAAGCTTAAATTGAGACATGAGATTTTACTGTGCACCCATGTGCAGTTTACATTCAACATTTAATTTATTAATTCTGAGGATTTCTTATTAACCTTGGAAATCAGTGTGCATGATATAAACACAAGCAAAATAACAAAATATTCTTACAAGAAAATAGTGGCAAAACACTTTATAAAATGTTTATCACTGTAGTCCAACATATACACAGGGTTTCATCAGAGCAACTTAAACAATTCTAAATATCCTGGTTAAATAACAATTACAATCACTTGGCAAACCACATGATTACTTCCTTCCCACAGTGATTGGGGGGGGTTAAAAAAATTAAGGGGTGTCGTATTTTGTTCTACTTTCTTATATCACATATGCTTATTTACCTTGTAGCACATGTTTTGCATGACAAGTACCTTTAATTGAAGTTTAATGTCTTGAAACTGAATTTTTAATGTGTTGTTTGTTTTATGTGGTGCTTTTCTCCCCGGGCCTCTACTGAAAATGGACATATATCCAGTTAGACTAGCCCGGTCAACAAATGTAAAATAAATAAAATAAATAAATGATGCTACACAAGTAGCAAAAGTTTCAAAAGCTCATTTCTTCTTAACCACCTGTTGTACACTTAAAAATAACATTTAATATTAATGATTTCATTTAAGCCCAGAGCCCTGTCACCTTGTTATTATATTTGCCACTTGGCTTCCCTATTTCTTACCTAATAAAGTGATGTACTTCAGTTAAATCTTAAATTCATGAGTTACTATAAAAATACAATGTATTACATAATGCACACTTAATAGTATGATTATCAATAGTATTATTTGTATTTTTTTATTTTAAACCATACAAGTACTCAGAAATACTTTGTGAAAGCATTCTGTATGCCACACCAAATAGAAATAGTTGCAGCCTAAGCAGACTGCAATATACAACATACCTTTTGACGTGTATTTATAAAAGTCATTAGATATAATACCCTCTGACATACATTGCACCATAACAGATGTGCCTCCCAAGATATATCTGGAGAATTTACTACGTTTTTGTACCCTATGAACTTACTTGTTAATAGTAATGGAAAATATGTGTCACAAGCTTCTCACATACTTTTGACATTAAATGCTCTCCTATAAAATTGTGGCTCACTCCCTATGACTTTATCTAAACCTGGACTACCAAGAACCATTTTCTGTTTATTTTTAAATACTGTTCTAATGACATGAATATCTGTTTCCTGTCATGCCTAAGGAAATATATATATATTCATTTCACAACTAGTATTATTAGTTCTAGAAATACCAACTAACAAAATAGGTATGAATGCAACATTTCCCTTTATTACTTTTCTACCAACAAAGCTGAGGAACTCCAAGTCATACCTTCTATCAGAAATAACTTAATACTAAAACTAAATAAATTAATGAATGTGTCATCATTATATGTCAGTCTTGAGGCACATATCATCTGCTCTATAGGAATATTATTTTCCATAAAGCCTGGTTGATTACTTGTAAAGTGTACATAACTACTTATATACATATCTTTTCTAAATATTTTACTAGCAAAGCATTCAGTTTCTTTGACTATTCTATACTAATATCAAGACTGTTAATGGACAAACCACATCCCTTCAATGTAAATTTTAGGAAGGAAGTGCTGTCGTTCAATGAATCCACAAAATTGTGCAATTGTGATTTGTCACTTCTTCATGTCAAGAATAGGTCATCCATGTACATTTTGCAAAAATAAAATAACTTCTGGTGTTAGAATGCTCAAATGCCCAGGGAGAAGTCAACATCATTAAATAAATGTCTTTAATTAATCCTCTGATCTCATGACCTCTTCCTTTGTCTCTTGTTAGCTTTCTGGAACTGTGTCTCCTTCACCTGTGCTCTCTTTTTATCAATGTACTGTTTGTTTGCACCATCTCTGTGCATCTGTTCATATTCTCCATCTCCAAGAAAAAAATTAATCTCCTTACTCAAGTTCATTGGTCTGCAGAGACTTCATCTTGTAAAAAAAAAAAAAAAACAACTTTCTAACATGAATCTGAATTACCTGATTACTATAGAAAAATCACGAGTTGCAAGAAACAGTTAACGTGGCAACACTTGCCGAATTGTCTATACTGATCTTTTTTTGTTTCCTTAAAAGTACAGTCTTCTTGTGCCTATCAAGAATAGTAAACATAGCATCATATGCAGCACTGCAATTAATGATGTTATCCAAATTGTTAGTAGGAGTGATGAATCCCTTAATATACTCAAAAACTTTTAATGATGCTTTCATTGTGTTAGATAAAAATATGGAGGAGCTGTAACACGTAGGGTATTTGTTAAGAAATACCACATGGAAATGTATAAATGTATCATCCTTTTAGTTCTATACTTAAATAGTTGCATTACTATAAATACAAATTGTTATATTTAAAAGATTATATTTTATTAATTTCTTCTGCAATCTACAGTATTGTCTATTACAGTAAATATGTTGTCAGACATTATAGTGAAGTTGAATTATCTTGCTGTATTTATTTGATTTTTTTGTATGTTTTAACCTTGAAATGTGTATCGTTTTGTATTCATTTTAAAGGTATCATTTTGTATTCATTTTAAGGGTATATTTTATTTTGTGTTTATTTTTAAGGGTACTATTATGATGATTATCACTGGTTGTTGGTTGAAAGGTAGCTACGGCCCTTCACATTAAATTGGTACCTTGGTTAGGCAAGGATCCATCTCAAAGTAAAAGTAATTGCATGTTCTAAAAGAACCAATCTCAACTAAATGTAGGACTGTCTCTGAAGTTCACTAGATTATATAAATTCACAGAATCTGTATGGAGATTTAGAAATCAGTTCAATAGCTGCTTGATGGCTGGCAGACATGGGGGCAAGGATAGCCCAGAAAAGCAGTTGAAAGCTAAAAAACAATGAGAACATAAAAGCACAAAGTACAAGATACACCAGATTTAAAGCAAAGAAAATAATTAAAGCCAAGAAAATTCCAAAATGTTATATAAGCACTGATACTGTGGTTTTTGCATCACAGGAACATAAAGTCCACACTGAATAGCCACAGCTGGAAAAAAAGCTCTGTATGTCCAGACAACAAATATTTGCTAGTAATCTGGAATGCTTTTCTTGGTTTAAAATTAGAAGCAGATCTCATACTGATGATACACACATGTAAATATGTATAGGAGAGGGTTAAACGAATTACGGTTACAAAGAAATCATTAAAAGAATGATTATGTATACCTCACCAGGTGTATTCTGCTAATGAGACTGGTCCCTTTTATAAAGATTCCAGAAAGGATCTCTGTCCATAGCTGTTCCAGGCTATAAGTCTAGCAGAGTGATGCTATTTTTGATATTATGATATAAAAATGTTATGATCTCAAAATACTGAAAATGGTGGAAAAGTCGATTCCCCACATTGTTTCATGAACATTAATGTGACAAATCTTCCCTTTTTATGCTGATACAATTCTCATACCTACATGATAAAGCACTGATTCTTTTCCCAGGTGGGATTGTGCCTGTTGAAGAAATCTTGTCACCTTGAAGCAAATCTTAGTTGACTTTCTCTTGATATTTTTGAGATGGCATTGTGAAAGTAATGTTTCTGCCCACAGCATCAAATCCTTAGTTCTGTCTTTAGATCAGACTTGCAGCTAAAGGGATTGCACGTGTACCATCTTGCATAACAATTGAACAGTTACAAACAAATAACCTTGATGGCAGTGAAACTGAGAAGAATGTGTGATTTAGTGTGTGAAACATCTATGACAATGGCAAGAAGAACAACCATGCAGCTAGAATAACCTGAAGTCAGCCATCTGCATTCAACACGCAGTCTATGATCTGTTAGATAATATCATTTATACTGATTTCGCAAGAGACAAATTACATTCCCACTATCAAACAGCTTACTAGTGCTGATTTGACATTACATTTCTCAAAGAGGAGCTTCCTGTACTTGACAAGATGATTTCCTTGACTACCATATAGGAGAAAGGCTAATGCTGACACAGGGACATCTGTGACTTGATCAGTGACCTCTGCATAGTCCTCGCAACAGATAACATCACTGATCAGAGTGAGGGAACTAAAGCTGAACTAGTACTTGAAGAATGTCTGTTGTTGGGTTTAAAAGACCCTATACACTGATTTATCGTCTTAAAAATTAACAAAACTCTGATTCTGCTGACTCTAACAATGTCTTCCTTACTGACATGATAGCTCAAATCTGAATCTGATATGAGGACACAGAAGAGAAGTAGAAAACAAATGATTAGTTTTAAAATCCTTTACTTTCTAAACCTCACTCTTTCTGTCATACTGTGTGACATGCTTTTTTTAGCACTGTATTAACAAGCAGTGTCCTGAACTGGACTTTGTGAGATTGAACGATTTTTTAAGTGTTTTTGTTTTATTGTTCAGAAGAACAATGTAAAACAGAATCCATGTGTGTTGTAGAAGATAATGGTTATTATAAAAAAAGATTTTACTAGGAAATTATTAAGAGATGTGTATGAATAATTATGGCCATGAGGGCAAAGCTTGAGAAGTCATGATTATTTAAAAAGACATTGTGAAGCATAATTCCCACAAAAATGCTTTGGAAGATTATCTTTATAATATGTGACATTTTTAATATTCTTTATGACTTGTTTTTTGTATATGGTTACTTCTTTCATTTCATTCTGGATCAATGGATCATGTGAGGAATTGTGAACTGTTACTGGTTGTTTTCCTCACCTGGCTACATAGAGCTTGTGCTGTGGATTGCTCATTGACCTGAGTCCTTTTGTTTGACGTTAGGTAGCTTCTGACTTTCATTTATTTACTTGTTTATTTTATTTCATTTGTTTATTTAGTTGCTTTTGTTTTTCCTTTATGGCAGCAGTACCTATTGTGTTCCAAGCATTGTTTTGCCTTCATCGGGTTTTATGATATTGTCAGAGCAGCATAAGAAGCATCCAAATTTAATAATGTTCTGAGAAGCCAAGCTGTTGCCATGCATTGTATTACTTTAACATGTTCTTAAGCAATTAGCAGTCATACAGTAATAACATTAATGCATTTATTGTGCTACAGATAATCATTTGCATAGCAACATCAGCACATATTTTTTTCTGTAAGAATGGCAACATTTTAGTCATTCATTTTTTTTTATTTGCTTCACTTCTTCTTCTTCTTTCTCAGAACTCCCACTGTGCAATCATAGTGTAGCTGTTGCCCAAGCAGTCATCATGAGAGTTCCTGTTGGTATCCTGTATCCCCTAACATTTTCCATCTGACACTCAAGAGTTGAGCTTGCAGTGGATTATGCATGGGCTGGTCCTTAGGCCTTAGCAACCCACCCTGCTTTCCAAGCAGATGCATTTGTTATCCATCTCTAGTGGAAATCAGAGCCAGCAGGGTACTTTCCAACACCCTGCCACCTGAAGGAATAGCAAACAGACACAGACTCAACAACCCTCCCACCCCCACTGCTTTACCTGTGTTCTGCTCAACATCTTTTCTACAAGAAATGTTTTACTGATTTTTATAAGTTGAACAAAATGTTACTCATATACAATATCCTAAATAAGCATTTTTAGGCCATCAACCCTCCTCTGCACATACCCTCCCAACATCTATGTATATATACACCTTGAGTACAGTCATACAACAGCTGAGAACAATAAAAACTGACAAAGACTGCACAGCTGTCTTGCATAAATAACAGACACAAAGTGGATAATAAAAGACTGTTTTTGATGAATATAAACAAATTAATATAAGGAAAATACAAAAAAAGATGCACAAAGAAACAAACCTTGACTGAGTATAGTACAGATCTTCTTCCATCTTTGCTAATTACTTCAGCCCATGGGACCATTTAATTAACCTGTGTTGGTTGCATTTTAGTTGGGGTTTGTATCTCTGTATCATGTAGTCTGGCATATTTTTAAACATTTTTACTTTAATGTGCATTATATATTTCCTTTTGTACTGTATAGCTAATTTATACTGCAGTGGTGGTGCTGCGGTAGCATTGTCACCTCACAGTAAGATGTTGTCCTGTTCGATTCTCAGCTAGAGCATCTTCTGTGTGGAGGCATGCGTGAATGGGCGTACATTCGTTGAAGGTTGTGCATCAGAGCCGACAACTCTGTACGTAAAAATCTACTGCCAATCATTAGCGGACTGGAGTTCTGCTGTGGCGACCCCTAACCAGGAAAAGCCGAAAGACACAACAACAACTGTATAGCTAATTTAGTGAATGACATCTGATACTTTTGTCATTGATTATAAAGTGATATGATGTGTATTTCACCATTTCATTGCATGACTATTACTTGTAGATCACTAAACTGTTTTTTCACATCAGTATGTCACCATCACTCCCATTTAATCATGTTTACTAAATGTCTGTTATCTGTCTGTCTTCTTTCTCTTTTTGTAGACAGATAGCTAGATAAACAGACAGACAAGTCAATCTCAGTTCAGGGAGGGTCACCATAACAGTAAACTATAACATGCGGGTGTACTCACCAGTTGAGATTCGCTGATCTGACTTTCAGCTTCCTTTACTACTGTAATGCGGCTGTGGCCAACTCTCGGCTATGTTGTTTTAATCAGAAACACCATGAAAGCTAGAACCATTGTGAGAGCTCATCTCTTATATGTGTTTTGCTGAAGCATTTTCAAACCCGCAGTGTCCAATGTCTAATGCCTGCTAAGTGTATAAACATTCTCTTCCTGAAACATTATACGTTTTTGCCAGTGTAAAAAGTTCCATATCTATATAGGTGGCTAAATAAACAACACAGTCACTAATTATTTTATGTGATCTAGATGACATCTCAAAATTGAACAAAAACTGATGAGAATAATAGTTTTGGTTAATGTGGTGGAGTGTTTGCTGTAAACAGTGTACCTCTGTATACATCAGCCCTAACGTGGTAAGCAAAAAACGAGGAAAGGATAATCACGGTACAGGAAGTTAAATCTAATATATTCATACCTCTTAACTGTCCAGATTTTCACAAAATGTCCACATTTTTGCCTTGTATTTTTGGTCAGTTTTTCATAAAATTGTGGTTTTCTGGAAAACCACTGGCAAATCACTGAAGACAGAAGTAAAAAAAACAATGCCCTGATTTTTAGTCTTATATTGCTAGCAGCTGCATTGGCCTTCTCTTTTAGCGTTTTGTTTTTGCCTCTTCCTGTGTTGTTCTATAGCCCTATGTGTCCTGTCTCTGGCTCATTCCATACTTCCTTTATTCCTTCAGTTTGCTGTCAGTCTTCTAACTCATCCATGATTACCTACTCCTGCACTGCCGAATCTACCCTTCTAAAGTCCCACACCATTGTCTTTGTCTTTATATTTACCCAAGTATTCTCAATATTAATTTCTTCAGCTTCAGGCCTTGACTACATAAACATATGGTTATGCTCAGGGACCCAATCATAATCCTCTGTATTATTTGCGTACTGTATTAATGAAGGTTGACTCACTTTAGAAACTAATGTATATCTTGTATGTTGCACTTTGCTTGTCTATTAGAATGCACATATACAGTTTTCCTATATAACTAATCTGAACTACTCTGTTATTACTTTACATGTCTGACTTTTCTTTGTTTGTGAATGTTTTGTACTTCACCTGGGCTGAGCCTAAAATATATCGATCAGTGCACTACCCCAATAAATAAATACACGCACATAGGTTCATAGGTTTATAGGTAGGTACTAGGCTATCTGCCTGAGGGCATTTATAAGCCTAGCCAGAGTGTGTCGGCTTTCGCCACCCCATTGATTAATTAACTGATCATCTGTCAAGCAGAGCCAATGAAGTGATCCCAGGGGTGTATTTTCTGTTACCCGTCCACTCATCAAGGTTTCTCTTGAAGAGTGTTAGTGAGGGGCTCTGCCTGATGTAATTTGAAATTTTGTTCCAAAGCATGGGGAGTCTCTGTGACAGGAATCTATCCCTCCAGCATGTTCTATTTATTGTTGTGGCAAGGTTTAGCTCACTAGAGTGCGTGGCTTGCAGTGACTTGGATTTCTTTAGGTGGAGCATGTCCATCAATTCTGAATTGGACATGGCTTTGTAAGTCAGGCAGAGATCACCTCTGAGTAAGTGATATGCCACTGTGTACAGCTGGAGTTTTTTCAGTCGGGCTGCATAGGATATATGTTTGAGGCCAGTAATCCTCTTGGTGAGGTACTTTTGTGGTCTTTCCAGCTGTTGGAAGTGTCTTGTAAGGTACATCCTGAATGGGGCATTGTACTCTATGATGGGTCTAATGAGTGACGAGTAGAGGGGCACTATAACCTCTTTATTTCCAGATGTGAACCCTTTAGTAATTAGATGGGCTACATAGTAGGATTTCCTAACTACTTTGGCAATATGATTGTCAAAGGAGAGATTACTATCTACCTGGGTCCCCAGATCTCTTATTACCTCTTCTGTATTAAGGCGGCTGCCACCTATGTGGTAATTTGTGGGTGTTTTGTTTTTCCAAAATGGGATGACTATGCATTTTTGGGCATTTAGCTTGAGGCCATGACTTTGACACCAGGTTTCCATCTCAATAAGGCCCTTTTGGAGGATATCCGTGTCAGCCGGAGAGTTAATCATGGCTCCCAGTTTGCAGTCATCGGTGAACTTGGTTAGCCATAGTCCTTCTGTGTTTGCCTGTACTTCTGAGAAGTATATGCGAACAGTAGGGGTCCCAGGACTGACCCTTGTGGGACACCACTTGTGACTGGTTTAGAGTCGGACCTGGAGCCCGCTATTCTTACCATGTGAGTTCTGTCTGTAAGCCAGCTGGCAACCCATCTCATGATGTAGGGGTTTATGTTCAGGCTGGTGAGTTTTTCTGTAATACCTGAGTGGGGAATGGTGTCAAAAGCCTTGGCGAGGTCAAGATAGGCTGCGTGAACCACCTTTCCCACGTCTATGGCCTTGGTGACTGTCTCAAAGAAGTCAACCATGTTTAGTAGGCATGATCTGCCCTTAACAAAGCCAAACTGGTTTGGCTCAAGTGTTTGGAGGTTCCCAATGTCTTTGTTAATGAGTTCCATGATGATGCACTCCATAGCCTTGCAGACCAGGCTAGTTAGGCTTATGGGGCGATAGTTACCAGGGTCAGTTGTGGCCCCTTCTTTGTGGAGAGGAATAACTGTTGCTGTGCATCATTCTATGGGCATGTTGCCTGTGGAGAGGCTGAGGTTGAACAGCGTGTTTAGGTGGGGGACTTAGTTCATTCTGTAGTTCATGCAAGATGTAGCCTGGGACACCATTTGGTCCCATTGATGCTGTTTTTGGCTTTTGAAAGGGCTGTTTTCACTTGTGCATCTGTGATTTTTGGGACACTACACTTTTCCGGTATTGTTGTGCCCCCTTTTGGAGGTGAGAGAGGGGTGAAGTTTGCACTGAATCTATCTGCCAGGATGTTGGCAATATCAGTAGGTTCGGTATATTTTGTGCTATTTTGCACTAGTTCAGTGCATATCTGCGAGTTGCCACTTAGATTCTTAACATAGCTAAAGAAGGCTTTGTGGTTATCTTTTGAATCCTTGGCTATTTTTCTTTTATAGGTTCATAGGTTCATAGGTAGGTACTAGACTATCAGCCCTGGGGCCTATACAAGCCCAGCCAAAAAGGTACCCTGGCTTTTGCCACCCAAGAAAATTATTTTCCTGTGCCACTATTGAGCAGAGCCACAGAGGTGATCCCCGGGGTGAATTTCCTATTTCCCATCCAATCATCAAGATTTTTCTTGAAGAGTGTTAATGAGGAGCTTTGTTTGATATAGATAGGTAGTTTATTCCAGAGTATGGGAAGTCTGTAGGACAGGAATCTATCCCTCTGGCATGTTCTGTTTATTGTGGTGACAAGGTTTAGGTCACTAGAACATGTAGCTCTGAGGAATTGGGATTTCTTTAAGTGGAGCATGTCCAACAGCTCTGGGTTTGACATAGCTTTGTATGTTAGGCAGAGATCACCTCTGAGTAGGCGATATCTGGCCTTGATAAAGCTGGAGTTTTTTGAGACGGTCTGCATAGGGCATCTGTTTGAGGCCAGTAATCCTCTTTGTGAGGTATTTCTGCAGTCTTTCCAGTTGTTGTAGATGTCTTGTGAGGTACATACTAAAAGGGGCATTGTACTCTATAATGGGGTCTAATGAGTAGAGGGGAACCATGACCTCTTTTTTTCTGGATGAGAAACCTTTTGTGATGAGGTGTGCCACATAGAAGGATTTCCTGACTACTGTGGTGATGTGATTATAAAGGTGAGACTACTGTCCACCTGTGTCCCAAGGTCTCTTATCACACTTTCAGTGTTAAGTATACTACCGCCTATGTTGTAGTTCATGGGTACAGAGTTTTTACCAAAGGGGATGACAATGCACTTTTTGGCATTGAGCTTGAGGCCATGGCTTTGACACCAGGCATCTGTCTCAGTGAGGCCCTTTTGTAGGATGTCCACGTCATTAGGAGTTTCGATTATGGCTCGTTGGATGCCCTGGATGATTTCATGATGGACCTTAGTTTCTTACTGATATTGATCAGGGATGTTTTTCCTTCTTGGGATTTGCTTTTTTTCTGAACTAGTTTCCTCCTTCTATTGTATAGCCTGTTTATGACAGGGGTCCACCAAACTGATTTCCTTCTCAGAGAGGAGTGAGTCTTGGTTTTGCTAGGGATGGCACGATCCATGCATCTTTGTAGGTGCTCATAGAGTGCCTTTGTAAAGGTTTCTGCATCTTGGGCAGCGTTATCATTTAGCGTGGGGGCTGGGAAACTTACCACCTCTGTCTTAAGTAAGGTGAAGTTTGCTTTAGAAAAGTTTATTACTGTGGTTTCCTTAGTCGGGGGTGGTGGTGGAGTGTGGACATCCAGAGTGATTAGTTTATGGTCTGATCTAACCAGTGACGGGTTGACCTCTGGTGTGGAACACCTGTCGCCCATGTTGGTGATGATCAGGTCCAATATGTTTTCACCTCTGGTAGGGGAGTTTACCAGCTGATCCAGGGCATTTGAGTTGATGAATTCCAGGAAGTGCTGGGCCTGGGAGTTTGTACTCGAGTAGTTTCCCCAGTGAATGGTAGGGTAATTGAAATTGCCCAATATCAGGGTTTTCGATAGGACCTTCATGTTTTCCAGTGTCTCCAGAAAGGTGGAGTGGTGGACCTGGAGGGTGAACTGTAGAAGGCCACAATTTGCATTGCAGATTTGCCTGATGTTAGTTGCACATGGATGATCTCAGAGGTATCATGCTGTGCCACTAACCTGGAGGTGTAAGTATCCTTGATGAATATGGATACACCCCTTCCTTTTGTGTTTCGGTCCGTGTTCTGTGCCAATACGTGTGGTATGAGTTTTAGCCCGGTAGTGCTGGGGTGCTGTCTGGAGCCTTGAACCAGGTTTCAGTTACTGCACAGATATCGACGTTCTCCATACTGAGGAGTGCTTCGGTAGCGTGCATTTTGAGATTTAAGCTCCTGGAGTTGAGTAGCATAACCCCCAGTTTTTTGTTAATTGTGCTGTTTACGGAGGTGGGTTTGACTTTTGAGCCTTGCCTAAAAAATGCACTATGGGGGCAGCAAGAGCCTTGCCCAGTATTCAAAAGCCTAGGGGTGACAGGTGCAAGCCATCTCTTGTGAAGCAACGCTGCTTGTCAAGCATGTCGTCCCAGGCTGACAGACACTGGATCCCCTTTGAATGACACCAGAAGCTTAGCCAATTGTTGAAATTGATCATTTTTTCTTTATACTGAGGTATCATTCTTGGTGAGGGCAGGATGCTACTCAGGGTCAGGGTCATACCAGCCTGGGCTACATGATCAGAGAGCTCTTCCATGTCTCTTTTCATGTAGTCCAGGGAGGTACGTCTCAGGTCATTCACACCAACATGAACAATGACAGAGTCATATTTGTACTTGTTCTGGAGTGACATGAGTGCTTGTGTTATGTGGTGGATTCTGGCTCCCGACAGGCAGCTAACAGTAACCTTCTGCTTATCCAGCCTAGTGAGTGGAACGTCAGTGTGCCTGACTATAGAATCACCTATTACTAGTGTGTTAGGTATGTTATTTCGTCTTAAGGGCTGTGATTGTGTGGCACACTGATTTTGTATTTTATATGTTGTCTGGTTTGTGATGGGAGGTGCAGGTTGTTTGAGTGTCTGCTTTGGAGGTCTCTGATGCTTTTGCAGGTTTTTATTTAGAGCCTCCGAGTATGATTTTGTGTATTTATGTGTATTTTTTGCCAGTGCTGTTTTAGTAGGTCTGTGTGCAGCTGGAGGTGTGGTGCAAGTGTTACCCTTCTCCTCTTGACTGTCTGTTCCAGTCTTGGGTGGAGACAGCTTAGCTTCCAGTTTGGCTGTATAATTGCATTTCTCGCATATGTTAGTGTTTTGTGGTAGGAGGAGAGGGTTGTCTGTGTACATGAGGCAGTTGTAACATTGCCTCAGGATACCCAGATTCACCAGCTGGACTGGAGAGCACACCTGAAATTGCCCTTTGTACATACACACACAAACATATGCAGAACACTTAGTATTAGTGCAATGTTTATTTAGGTATAATACCTTTGAATTAGGACTATAAGATTGCAATTAAAGTGGAAAACATTAGGAAAAAGATAAAAATAAGTAATAAGTAAAAGTGAAATAACAAAGAAAGATGATTGAGACCTCCGTTTTTTTTTTCTTAGACCATTTGTTGATTTTACATTAATATATTTTCCAGACTAGCGCATAATGTGCCTTTTGGAATTTTACATACTGTAGAACTCAGCACTGCATTGCTCTGTCCCCACTGTTAAAACCTGGTGATTAAACTCAGCACTGCATTGCTCTGTCCCCACTGTTAAAACCTGGTGATTATTTCCTTCTGCATCACTGTAACATCAGCACTGTAATTTGAGATTTATAAGGCAAAAAAATTGCATCAGCAAGTATTCGGAAGAAAAAGTGTGACAAGATATTCCCACTGAGCTGTTCTGAAAGTGGAACTTGATAGAATAAATGGTCTCCCATCATCTCCTTTGTGTATTTTATGTCTTTTCTTATCTATTTTTGTCTCCTTCTGAAATAATTAACTAAAAGCTACCATCGATGGTGACAGTGACTGCTGAGAAAATAGGAGTCTAACAGTATCAGCACTTGCGTATTAACAATGTCTTTTGTATTCCTCAAACTCGGTGGCCATTTAGAACTTTTGTCAATATAAGTGTGCTAATCCAGAGACTTCCATTTTCATTGTAAAAAAAATAATTGGAAAATATATTCCATGAAAGGTTTTCTCTTGTTCAATATCTTTTCTGACACTGCATTATAGCGTAACTATTATTTATCTCTCCCATTTAATAAGTCTGGATTTGTCTATTATGTGACTCTGAGCAAGTCAGTCAACTAAACAGGGTCATCCCAGAAAGAAGCAGATGAGCCTAGTGGGTTTACCTGGTAAGCAAAGAAATAAACTAAAATATCTCTAAATACAAAATTGTTGGCTTAAGTAATATTAAGTAATGCTACTATTTAACATAGTCAGTGTATATTGTGATTTAATTCCCAGCATCTTTAAAAGTATGCTCCTAGCAGGGTATGGGCAAACTAATTCTGATTTTGCAGAATTATCATAATAGTTTTTTGGTTTCTAGTTGTAACAATTTGTACAGTGAGCAGTGAAAGCATTTTATAAATGAGAAAATGAAAGCACATGGGATGTTTTCATTTTCTTTAATATTGGTTTCCTTGTAACCTGAGGTCTGTTTCCTGTCAACATCTTTTTATTGATCTTATGTTGATATTATTATCTTGTACTCTCTGAGCTAGGTGTAACCCTTGACATAACTTGCTGGATTGCTGGCTGGCTCACAGACAGGACCCAAGAAGACAGGACTGATGAGACCACCTCCACCATTAGACCAGTGTAGTACTCCAGGGCTGTGTGCTGGGCCCACTCCTGTTTGGCATCTACTTCTCGAAAGTCAAGGCTAACATTAAAGGCCTCTGGCTCATCACATTCACAGATTACTGTAAATTGGGAATTATTATACATTTCCCCCAAGACACAAACATCTTGCAAGTGGGTTTAACACAAGTAAATGACTGGTGATAAGTTATGGCCTAAAACTCAATGCCAAAAAATGTATTATAATACCATTTGGGAAACTGTCAATGCAAGTTAATTACTCCATCAACATGGTAGTAAGGGATCTGGGAACATACATAGACAGCAATCTGGTCTTTGACCAACGTGTAGCTAAGATAAAAAAGAAAAAAAATTCTATGTCACCCTTTCTATAGGTAAGGATATGACATCCAGGTCCAAGGAAATTATAGTGCCACTATACTCAGCCCTTATCAGACCTATCATTGAATACAGTGCCCCCTTTGGCATGTATCTAACCAGACTGTTGCAACAGTTGGAATGCTCTATCACCAGGAGATTTCAGAGCATAAATACCCCAAAAGGGGTATGGTAGTCAAGACTCTCTTTATTCAGTCTCCTACAGGCTGCTGAGAGGGGATCTTTGTCAGGCTTACAGAACTTCTTCAGACCCAGTCCTGCTGGATCTGTTGCACGTGAGCAAAACAAACATCACCAGAAAACTAGATCCAAGGATCTGTACGTTGCTTGTGACATAAACAGACCATGAGGGAAACATAAATATGTATCCCAAAGAATCCCCTCACTATGGAATATGCTCCCCATTCATGTAAAACAGAGTTCATTCCTGATCCTTGTCAAACAAAGCCTTGGCATCTGGATGGGAAGTTGTAAATTTACCCCAGGTCTGGCTCCCATGTCCCTTATGGACAGAGGTCATCAATAGGAAAAGTACTATTACTCCTCCCCCACAAATCTTTAGCTATCTGCCTACTAACATGTCGTACTGTATGATACTTGGGATTCAAATGGTTTGGGGTGAGCGGCTAGGCCTTTAAATGTCCTAGCTGTCATTAGCCTAGTGACAACCTATGAACCTATTATTCATTGCGCAACATTTTTCCAGCTTAAACAATGAGCAGTTGAATTGAAACAGGTGGCAGGAGTTCAGAAATGACTCAGTTCAGTGAATGAACTTCTTATATTATTATTTCCAAGTAGAAGGCTTGATTTTTCTTGAAATAATCAGTCTTCCAAATCCATCCATCTGTTCAGACACAACCTGTTTTTGCCGTTTTTATACATGGGGTTGGGGTGTCACTTAAGCAGTGACAATCATCTAAAGCCAGAGTTCATACCGCCGGGTGGCTATCTGCCACGATTTTTCTTCAATAATACATGCTGACATCTATGGTCACATTTAGAGTGTTCAGTCCACCTACTGCATGTCATTGAAATATAGGAGGAAACCACAGGACCAAGAGAAAACCCATGCAAACAGATGGAGAACATGATTCCACACATAAGGCAACCCAGGTGAGAATTGAACTGAAGAACCTCTTGCTATGAGGTGATAAATGCTACTGTATTAATCCCAGAGATGGATTGTAGTGCATCTTTTATATGCTTACGTTACGTACTGTGTACTTCATGAAATCCAGAGGTAAGCTTAATGAAAGATAATATTTTAAACATTATTCAAACACACAGTTTGAGTTGTTTCTTTCATTTCATTTCCTTACTTCTATGTTTGTCTGTCATCTTAATCGTAGGAGTTTCTTATATTCTTATGATTAGAAAAACAAGTGGTTATCCAACCAGTTAAAATAAGTGCAAGCAAATTATTGTTTACGAGGAGTTTCATTTTTATTCTTACTTGGAGCTTTCAGTGTTATATATTCAAAAACATACAGTGAATACAACATTACTGAGTTTCTAGTGATACAATATGGCTTCCTAGTGTTAAAAAAAATCAAAAATCTCAATATTGTGGTCAAACTGAGTTGACAGTTGAGTTGCTATATAATGATACATGGCCCATATAGCAGAAGCTTTAGCTGTGTGCGTCTGGAGTCTACTCCCCTGATGGTACACCACAACATTCTTTTTACTGTTGCCACTGCTTTCTCAGTGTGCTCCTAATGCATCAGCCCAGATAACAGCAGCACCCCAAAATTATTTTCCTACTCTATTGCCAGACATTCCACTCCCCCACAGATAATAATTCACATGAGGACTGCTGCAGCTTTGGCCTAGGTGCAGGGGTTTGCATTTCACTGCAGTGAATCTCTACACCAACCTTTCTGTCCACTTAGTCAGGTTTTTCAAATCCTCCCTTCAATTCTCCATCCTCATCTTCCAGGGCTTCACCTAACTTGGTGTCATCAGTGAAGAGGCTAATTTTGTTCTCTGTTCTGTCAGGTATGTCTGAAATGATGACCAAGACCAGTCTCTGTGGTATTCCAGTGGTCATTTCACTTATTCATAATATTTTTACTTTTTCCACAAATATCTATTTCATACCACTCAATCATGAAGCAGTCCATCTCCTTAGTTTCTGTCCTACCCAATATATCCAATTTTCCCAGAAGCCACCTATATGGAAAAGAGTCATAGAGGTCGAGCAGTTCTTCCAGTAGCTGTGAGCTGCAATCCAATCCTACAAAAGGAGAAACTCCTTTAAAAATGGGTAAACTCCTTTAAAAGTGGCCCACGAGTGATTTACTATCTGAAATAGCAGCATTTCATCCAACTAAAGGAAATGTAAGAAAGATATGGACACCTTCAATCTATGGAAATTGTAGATTTGCAAGATCTGGCATGATATGGCAGCCTGCAGGAGATATAGGGGAGATGGGGACCATTGTGTTATGGACTGGAAAAGAGGGGGACTCGGAAATCTTCATGAGAGCAGACCAGCCCCTTGGTGGATGAGGTAAGTTCCTTGAGGCTGGCCTGGATTGGATGAAAGTTCCTCTGAAAGGCTCCAAGAGCACATGCAATCTGGCATGATTTGGTGGCCTGCATGAGACATGGAGGAGGCGGAGTCCCCCGAGGTGAGGCAGGGGCCATGGCCAGTGAAAGAGGTCTCTTGGCAGGGTCAAAGGGGAGGCCTGTAGGCGTCAGCCCTGATGGAAGTCCATATGGGAGTGCCAGGCGGACAGAGACAGGACCTGGAGAGCTCCTGCCCTATAAGTTAGATGGGCCATACCTACAATCTATATACATCCCTACACGAGGAGTACTTCCAGAAGTAGCAATAAAAAATTATGAAAATAATGAGTGGGATTCTGAAAAGTCTTACACCATTCTAATCTGCAGTTCTCAGAGTAATTAAAGGGGCAATGTAACAAGCATTATTTATGTGTGCTGTGCAAAGAAACAGTAATATTGGCAAGGCAGATTTTATTTATTATACTAATGTAGTGTATACTGGCTCTGGTAATATTATGGCTATATGGACATATACACAAGTGCGAATTCAAAAAATTCTTACACTGTTGTGCTCAGACATTTATTTATTTATTTTACATTTGTTTACCAGGAAAGTCCAACTGGGCAGATGTTCTTTTTCAGGGGAGGCCCGGGGAGACATTTTTGGAGTAATTAAGGGAAGAATGATGCAAACAGTATTCATATGTCATGTGCACGTGAATTGTAATTCTGACCACACACACACAGGCAAAGCCAGCATACACACTATTAGTTTGGTATCTGTAAATCTGTATAGTCAATGTTACAGTTTGCAATGCATGTTACACATGAACTCTTTATTGTGTTACTCTGCTTATTATTGCAGTTACAATGCCCTGTAATTACTCCAAAAACATTCTATAGCACTGTGTGAGACATTTCACAATCCCACCCAATGTGCGTTTGTATTTGAATTAAAGACACGTGAGATAATGCATTGGTGTACAGGTTAAAATGTAATATATTGGCACATACTTTCATTTCACTATCTGCACTTAAGCTCAAATCAAACCACAAACATAACTTCATGAGGCATGTTGCTTTAAGGAATGCAACTGAAAACACAAACATAGGGAGAAAGCTGTCTCTAAAAATATTTTTCAGGAGGTTGCTTAGAGTGGTGTCAGTGAAACAGTTATTGTGCAACTTGAGTTTGTATGGGTAATACTGGCTCACTGAACTTATTTATTTTATTTATTTATTTATTTAGTTACCATTTTTTTACCAGGAAAGTCCAACTTGGAACAAAGCCAATTTTAAGCAGAGGCCCATGGAGAAACACTCCAGAAGCATGTCTTTGTAATGTGGGAGGAAACCCACACAGACATAGGGAGAACATGCAGACTCCACACAGAAGGCACCCCAGCCGAGAATTGAACTGGAGAACCTCTTGATCTGAGGCATCAGTTCAGCATCTGCACCACTGCACCATCCTTATAACCATACTAGCAGCCCATTTGTGAGTCTGTGGGGCAGTTTCTAGACAGCTGAATAACAATTAAAGTCTATGCCAGGATTCCGAATGTCTCAGCAAGGAAGCAAGGAGTATAATTTTTTAAATTTGGGTGTATTTTGTGTGTGTGTGTGTGTGTGTGTGTGTGTGTGTGTGTGTGTGTGTGTGTGTGTGTGTGCGTGTGTGCGTGCATGTGTGCATGTGTGCATGTGTGTGTGTGTGTGTGTGTGTGTGTGTGTGTGTGTGTGTGTGTGTGTGTGTGTGTGTGTGTGTGTGTGTGTGCTGCAGATGATGAACACACTGGTGTTTGATTTTTTTCAATTAATTAGTATAAAGTTACTTTAAATGAAACTTTTCTAGAGCATTTTATATGAATGGTTATAAAAATAAATATGTTACAGTCTCAGGCTAGTACATAATATCTGAAAGAAAGAGTATAATGAACATAAAAAGTCACCTGCTCATTTTATAAGCATACTCTGTTGTGATTTGTACAAATATAACTGTACTCACAGTAATGTATTAGACAATCCCAGAGTGCACACCCCTGAATGCTTTACTGCTCATTTACAGCATCGGTGTGTTGACCTAGCTTTTCCTTAGAGTGACAAAGCTGAAACTTTGATTAAACATGCATAATATAACTGATATCTCCAGTATTCAAATGAATGTTCAAATTGATCTATCTGCCATTAAAAATGAGTTAAATAATTTGACAAGTTGTCCTTTTGACCTGTTTAATGTCTAGTATTAATAACAAACATCAGATGTTTGAAACCCTGCTTCTATTCTTTATAAATGGAGCCAAACTGATTCTGTTTTTGTATATATATATATTACAGTCTGACTGCAGACAACACCGCCATCTGGCCTTGTTTTCCAAATATAGGTTGTGAAAGACTAGGAGGAGTGGAAAATTGAATGATTCAATTCTGGATAAAGGGAGGATCACATGGTTGTGCTTTTTATAGTCAGGCAGTATGTTATATTTGAACACTGTTTTCTGCCATTTTAAATCAAGGATACCCAGGAAAAAGTAATTTTTTAGAAGCATTTTCTAGAGTGCCATATTGACAGATATCTATAATGTGTGTGTGAGTGTGTGTGTGTGTGTGTGTGTGTGTGTGTGTGTGTGTGTGTGTGTGTGTGTGTGTGTGAGCGAGTGTAATGTGTACAAAAATGTTTAGTTTTCTTTACAAAGTACCTTTTACGTTTTTTTCTTTGAAATTCTCTACATTATTGTTACTGACAGTTTCTCAGAAAATCTTTTGCATGTGGCAGACAACATTTTCAGCAAGATGGCATAATTTCTTGTATATTCCAGACTGAAATATTGCAATCTGTGGCAAAATCACCTTCCAGGTGAAAAACTGCCACCATTTCTGTTAATGACGCAAGAAAAGTAAATTGATGAGATGCTGCAAAATAATGATTAACAACCGAATGTTGAACGCTCATTAACTTTGTCTTGTATGATACCAGCACCCCAAAATATTATGCTAATGAGCTGAAATTTCTTCATGGCATATTATGAGTGTGATGTCTTTCATCTGATATACAATAGAAAGGATACTTTTTGCACCATGACATGTGCATTAAAGATGAAGAGTATAGTTTTCCTTCCTTCATATTATGCGACATTATTGTTACATGCACAGTCAAACTGATTCTTTGATTACTTCATTTTCCTGCTTCCACTTTTTTGCATAAAACTGCATTTTGTACTGGAAAGACAAATTATTCATTTTACGAAGAGCTTTAGTGGCCATGCATAAAATGAACATCCATAACTAGTACTTGCAGGAGTGAGTTGCATTACTGTCACAGTATAAAATACTTTCTGCTTCAGGAAGAAAATGTTGCTTTCTTTGTTGATTATTTTCGAAAAATATGACCCTCTTTTGTTCTTTTTAATTATGTTTTTTTCCCAAACTGATGTGATTCTAATAAATGATGTTGGCTCTGAGAAATTAAACCTGTTAACTAAATAGATGCAAAATAACATGCACAATCCCACAAATTTTTTAATTTACTGATTTGTACATTAAGTAATGTTTATATAGATATTGAATAGTTGCTCGGTATAGCCAGCTGATATGATATAAGAGGTGAATAAAATGTGCAGTCTGTATATCTGATCTGCTTAGGATGCTTCTATACCAACGATGGGATGGACTTCATTAGTAGGAGGAACTAATAGTAGTATCAAACCATCACCTTATAATTGTAAAAATGCAATGAACCACGAGGAAATATCACACTGCAAATGCAAAAAGTAACAATAGTCTTAATAGACATCTCAAAGTTACTATATGGTAGTATTTCTGCTTGTAAAACTTGAACAGACCTATCACAAATCATCATATGCATTACTGGTCCTTTCACTGTACTCACTTTCTACTAAGGATTCTGTCATGACAGTCTGATAAAATAAACCTGATGTCAGATTCCCACAAATCCCTCACAACAGCAGCAAATGACAAACCCTAAAGACCATTCAAACCTACCTACCCTTCTGATCACACATTCACCTAATAAGATAATAATAAGACTACCGAAACTAATAACTGCTTTGGAGATGCAGTGGACAACCTTTGGAACAAACTTACCTGTGATAAAAATATTATCAGATACTCAGTTTAAAAATGAACTGAAACAATGCTGTGCAGATCTGGTAACTTGTACTTGCAAATAGACTTGGAATTATCATTCGTCAACTCACCGATATATATCATTACAATTACCTATAAGGCTTACCAAGTCTTTTTAAGTAACTGTACATATGTTAATTGTAAAAAATATATATATATAATATCCTGCAGGACAGCATACTAAATAACATAATACAAACAATAATCAAAAGTTGTTATATAAATGCACAGGACAAATAACATATTAAGATAACATACTAGGTATAGGTATTTAGGTGGTTACTAGGCTATCAGCCTTAGAGCCATTTTAAGCTTAGCCAAGCTTATCCCAAATTTTCCAAACTATTGTTGACGTGTCATTGCCTACATAGTTATAGTATAGTAGTGATTACCTGTTGTGCTGAAATGTAGTAGGTACTGCCAGCCATGCCAGGAGAAATAAGGCAGTGAATTTATAACATATGCCAACACGGCTAGCTGGAATTTTGTAAGTAACTACATGTCATTTGTATATCTAACTGATTTGTACAGATGCTTGCGCTATAAATGTATTTGTGAGGTTTGATTGTATTAAACTGCATTAACAGTATGCCCTGCTGGAAGGAAAACAAATGTACATGGATTATTGTAACTGTTTAAATGTATACATTGTAACAGCATATACTGGAAGTTAAGAGGTTAATCTTAAAAGAAAAATCCACCCTAGAGCTAAAAAAAAATAGTTTTTTTCAGTCTGTCTTTTTTTCTGACCTATTTTAACACCTCATAATCACTCTAAGTGATTTATTTGTAATTTTAGCCTATTTTCCACAACATGACTACCGATGGGGCTTGATGTATCAGTGCAATCTTGTTCTTCCTCAAGCCTTTCCTCTTTCCCATAATGCTTTGTATGATTCATGACAGACATAAGGAAGTAACTGTGAATTACCATGCAATTGACATATAATGTGATTTGTATGAGTCACTGTCATTCTCTATACTTTCTGTAAAAGGGCTGCTTTTTTCTGTCTTAACCACCTTCATTTATGTTTAGCGTGGGACTTGTTTTGTACTATAGCTAGAAGTTATCCAGCTACAGCCAGAAAAGTAACTAAATTTCAGGCCTTTGTTCAGGGTTTTCTTTTGTAGTCCAAGAGGAATTTACAGTCCCCTCCCCCCACACTACTGCAGAGTGTTAAAACTGTCACTGCACTGAGAGACTCATGCAGAATAAAATGCAATTGAGAGCTCATAATGGTAAGGAAGGGATTTCCAATATAAATCTCTTCCCCTCTGGCTGCAGTAGGAAGATCTATTTATTTATTTAAATAGTTTCATTATTTTGTTTTCTGGGTGCAAGTAGCAGAAACTGCTTGATTATTTTGATTTGTTTATTACTAGTAACAACTGATTTACCCCTTACTGTATCTACAACACAATTTTACTGTAACTTAAGTTTGCATAACTATTTCTTTCTGAGGAACACCTGTCTTGTGGCATGTTTTTTTCTGTAAATTCCTGACATTCTAGTCATCTCCATATTTGTTAAATTACAGCAAAACACTAATTTGGCAAACCTGACTCTATAATACTGGCATAGTAAAAGAATGTACTGAAAATTATGTCTGTTCCACAGTCCATGCAATGCAACTAACAATATAACTAACTAAAAATGCACAACAACAAGAGTACCTCAAAGAGAAATTACTGATACTAGGGCAAGGAATAAAGAATTGCTTAATAGTTTGCTGTTGAATTTGAGAACAGCTCAATAAGTTAAGAAAGAATGTATTAGTTATATGTGATACAGAATTTCCTAAAATATTCAGCAACCAAAAAAAGTCATTGCACGGCATGGACTATGGAATAGAGATAATTTTCAATACATTCTTATGTTACAGTAATATTATTGTGTTGTAGATATAGAAAGGAGTAAATCAATTGTTACTAGTAATAAACAAAACCAAAATAATCAAGCAGTTTCTGCTACTTGCACCCAGAAAAAATAATGAAAGTATTTAAATAAATAAATAGATCTTCCTACTTCAGCCAGAGGGGAAGAGATTTATATTAGAAATCCCTTCCTTTCCATTATGAGCTGTCAATTGCACTTGATTCTGAAAGGATCTCTCAGTGCAGTGACAGTTTTAACACCTCTGCAGTAGTGTAGGGGGCTGTCAATTCTTTTTGGACTACAAAAGAAAACACTGAACAAAGGCCTGTGATTTAACTACTTTTCTGGCTGTAGCTGGATGACTTTTAAGTATAGTGTAAAACAAGCTCTGAGCCAAACATGAATGAGAGTGATTAGAGACAGAAAAGAAGCAATCCTTTAACAGAAAGTATAGAAAATGACAGTGACTCACACATATCTCATTATATGTCAATGGCAATAAATTCACAGTTACTTCCTTATGTCTGGCATTAATCATGCAAAGCATTATGGGAAAGAGAAAGGGTTGAGGAAGAACAGGATTACCTTGACACATCAAGCCCCATTGGTAGCCATATTGGGGAAAATATGCTAAAATTACAAATAACGCACTTAGAGTGATTTTGAGGTGTTAAAATACGTCAGGAAACAACAATAGAGTGATAAAAACAGATTTTTTTTAGTTCTAGGGTGGAGTTTTCCTTTACTCAACCTGACTTGCAAAATATTCTTCAAATTACATTACTTTATGGGTTAAGCCATACATATGTTATCCCACAGTTTTAAATGGAGCCAGAGACGCAGTGTCTGCACCAGAGAATAGTTGGCAGGTCCTGTAGGAAGAGTAAAATGGTTTTATGGTTTTATGACTTCTAGCAGCTGCACCACATCTGAGCAAAGGTCTGTGTATGTTGTAGCATATAGGTGATAACCCTGGTAGCTTCTGGTGATGAGGGATATTGCAGGAAACAGAGTCAGATGACCAGATGAATGTGATATCATTCTATACAGAAATAATGTTTTGGATTTGGCAACAAGGACAACTCACCCATCTTGCCTTGCTGTATTCAGTAAGTAGGAACAGTAATTATTTTAGGCAATCAGGAATAAATAGTGAGTTTACTTAAATACATTTTTTCTATAACTGTGTGAAACTTCCCATCTGTGTTATTTTTAATATTCCCTGTGGCTGAAACTCTGGTGTTTACTGTAAATAGATATTTAGTATTTTTTGTTGTTTTATTATTTATTATTAAATATATTAAAATTTTTCATTGTGGCTAGTCATTTTTACAAAATATTTAAGCTTTGAGAGTATTTGCACATATTTATTTGGTAACAGCTCTGGCTACACCTAAAGCCTTGCTGTTTGGTCAACATTACCATGTGTATTAGTATTAATTGTACACAGTATGATTCGGTACCCTTGTAAGAGCCTTAAAGTAGCTGGCAGGGGTTCTGGTATCAGTGATAGCTACCTTATATCTGAGCAGAATGGGGCACAACAGGTGAATCTGTGCCAGCATTCTCCAGGTGTGTGTGTGTGTGTGTGTGTGTGTGTGTGTGTGTGTGCGCGCGCACGTGTGTGTGTGCAAATTAAATCTCAGAGTGTGTGCCAGCTGCTTGGAGCAAGAACACAGTACACTGGTTTCACAGAGAGAGTGTAGGAGGACTTAGCTTGGATCCCCAGCTAAAGACTCAGCTCTAGGCTGTGCCAATGGGGAGTCTTATTGGGTTCTGGAGAGAAAGAGAGGAACCAGGACCCAGACTGAGTGTGTTCCCTGGGTGCTCTTAAGGGAAATTGTGCTTGATGCAGAGAAGTCTGCATCTGGAAATAATGAGTATATCCATTTGTATTCCAAGTGAACGTCCCTTTCCAGTGTCAGTGGCGAGGATTCAGGCTCCTTGATTACTGGCCCAGCGTGGGGACCTCACATATGTATACTGCAGCATTGCTGCCTGTACCTTCTTTACATCTGTCTGTATTCAATCTCAACTTGGATCTATGATGGAAGACAAAAAAATTATTCCAGGGCTGCCCCGTGTACTACTAATGGACAGAGGCAGCTTGTAAATACTTTATCTCATGCATGTGCCCCTTCAAATTATCTGTCTAAGGTAGGATCCCACTTTTTCTCACTAAGGGTAATGTATAATTATTGACCATGGGATGGGTAAGGTCATCTCTAACCAAATGAGATGGGTTAATTTAAGCATAAAAAGATATACTGGCTAGGCTTAAAGTGGCCCAGAAAGGCAGCTAGCCTTGTACTTACCTATAAATCTATGAACCTATCTAAGAATAAAAATACATAGGTTGATAGGAGGTTACTAGGCTTGTGATCCTAGCCCCTTTACAAACCTAGCCATGTTAATCCCAAGTATCCCCATTTGTTCTTTTTTGGGTAGTTAAGAATGAATTTATGAAAAGAGCAGGTCTGTGATCAACACTGGCTACCCCTGTCCATGAGGAATAAGGGTGTCACCCCAGGGGTGAATCTGCAGTCTCCCATCCAGTTATCTAGGTTGCATTTGAATAGGGTCAGTGAGGAGCTCTGTTTTACATGAACAGAGAGTCTGTTCCAGAGAAGCAGCAGTCTCTGGGAGACATATCTGTCTCTACAGCATGATCTGTTAATGTCACAAGCTAGTTTGAGATCTCTAGAGTGAGTGACTCTTGAGCCATTTGACTTGTAGAGGAGCAGTATTTCTATTAGGGTAGGGTTGGAGATTTCCATATAGGCCAGGTACAAGTCACCTCTCGGCAGCCTATATGATACAGAGTACAGTGAAAGGGCTTTCAGTCTGTCCAGGTAGGTCATGGTTTGGAGTGCCTGAATTTTCTTAGTGAGAAACCTCTGAGATCTCTCCAGCTTCTGCAGTTGTCTGGTGAGATACATACAAAAGGCTGCATTATAGTCTATTAGTGGTCTAATGAGAGTTGGGTATAGTGGAATTATAACATCCATTGACCTGGATGCTTTCCCCTTGCTTATGAGGTGCACTACATAGAAGGCTTTCCTTGCCACTGTAGAAACTTGGTGGTCAAAGTTTAGATTGCTATCAAACTGTGTTCCCAAGTCTTGCACCACTGGTTTGGAACTCAGGAGGTGGTGTCAATATTGTAATTTGTAGGGAATTCCATTTCGATAAAGGGAACAATAATGCATTTTTTTTGCATTTAGTTTTAGACTATAGCTTTGGCACCACACACACATTTGTGCATCTATAATGTATAATATTGCCATTGAGCTTTTGTAATAAATTTGAGATTTTCTTCCCAAGCCTGCATTGAAAACAGGTCACAGTCCAAAGGGTCAACACTGTAATCAAGACAAAAAAATAAATAAAATAGTAAAGAGATAACACTATGGGAGTGCAGATGCAGCACATTACCATGCTATAGAGGGGCAGGTATAAAACTTCTGGACTCTCTGCAGAACAATGACTATGATCTTTGGCTCTTATCTCCCTCTTCTGGTGGCCTAGGACTCCAGGGTAGTAGGGAGATAGTTACATGGATCAGTGAGATATGATGAGGCTCAGAGGAGAAGATGTAGAAGAAATATCCAATAAGTCTTCAGAAGAATTATAAAGAGTTCAAATGCAGATTACATTGTTTAAAACCAATGCAAACCAATGGTGTGCTGTACAATAAAATGACTCCAGTGCACTACATGTACAGCATATAAATTTAACAGCAGATACGCAAGACTGCATTACTGTGCTCCTGCCATTACTAAATAGCTATAATGACCTCAATAATTAATGAAAATGAAATAACAGCTGCACGATACTGGATACTGCAGAGGTATGCTGTTCATATGAGAATGCAAACACATTGGCCATGTGTCTTATAAATTGACAGTCAGTAAGAAGTTAGCATTTTATAAAGCTATGCTGCTGGTGCAGTATAAAATGTCTTTCTCAGCTCTGCTGCAAATGTAGTATAAAATACCATTTCTAGCTGTGCTCTGGGTGATGTATAGAATATCATTCCTGGCTGTGCTGCAGGTACAATATTAAACATAATTCCTAGCAATGCTCTAGGTGCAATATAAAACACACATCCTTGCTATGCTTGAGATGCTGTATCGAGCATGTTCTAGGTGCTATGTAGAACACAATTTCTTGCTATGCTGTGTGTGCAGCATAGAGCACCATTCCTAGCTATGCTGCAGTTGCAGTATAGAACACCATTCTTATCTATGGTCTAGGTGCAGAATAGAACACCATTCCTAGTTATGCTTAAGCTGCTGTATAGAACACCATTCTTAGCTATGCTACATGTGCTGTATAGAACACCATTCTTGTTTATGTTCCAGGTGTGGTATCAAACATCATTACCTATGCAGCAGGTGCCGGATAGAACACATTTTAGCTATGCGACAGGCGACATATGGAACACCATTGTTAGCTATGCTACAGGTGCAATATAGACCATCATTCTTAGCTATGCTGCTGGTGCAGTACAGAACATCATTCTTCATTTTATATATATAGGTATAACAAAAATGAAAACCTGAAGGCTAGCAGTTGTTACTGGATACACACTGTAATATGTTACTGCAAGCAGAGAACAGCTTTCAAGATTGATACAAAAAAGCCTCCACAGAAGGAATAAAAACAAACTCAACTAAAAAATCATCCACTGGTAAGGCAAATGAAGAAAAAATACATTGCTTCAATGGTTTTATTTAGCTCTTTCATCTGTACCGGAACTTCATCAGAATAATAATAAAGCTTTGTGAATTAAGAGGAGGCATTTGTTAGTAGAGCAGAGAGTTCTATTGGTGGATTGGAGGTGTAGTATACTAGAACTCGATTGGTGAAGTGGAGTAATAGTATACTAGAAGTCTATTGGTGGATTGGAGGTGTAGTATACTAGAACTCTATTGGTGGAGTAGAGTTGTAGTATACTAGAGTAGAGTTGTAGTATACTAGAGCACTGTTGTAGTTGAGTTCTAAAGTAGAGTTGTAGAATACTAGAGCTCTGTTGCAGGTAGAGTTGTAGTATACTAGAACTCGATTGGTTGGTGGAGTATAGTTGTGGTATACTAGAGTAGAGTTGTAGTATACTAGAGCTCTGTTACAGTAGAGTTGTAGTATACTAGAACTCTACTGGTGGAGTAGAGTTGTGGCATACTAGAACTTATTGATGGAGTAGAATTGTGGCATACTGCTTAGTGCATGTTATTTTTCAGAACAAAAGACTAGTCTTTGTGTAAACTAAAGCTGAGAGTAGTTGAGGAGTGAGGTAGCTCATGCCAATTCAGATGCCTGAAGGCAGTAAAGTGATGTGCAGAGTATGGCTTGCTGGAAGCAAATCTGGATATTTTATCATGCCATTGCACTAGTATAGTTGTCAGGTGGACTGAAGGTTTGTGAAAATAGGGGGAGAGGCATGCAGAAGTCAAAGCAGCATGTAGGTTGATGCTAATGTTACCCAGCTGCTTTCAGTCAGATATTGTTTGGCGATGTATGGCAAACCTAATTTCTGATATGTTTTTTGATTGTGTGTTGGATGTGGATGTTGAATGTAATGGCGTCATCTGTTTTAATCCATAGTAATTTAGTATTGAAATTACCTTTATATTTCTGTTATTTGCAGAGGTGATTTGAATGCTAGCTTTGCATTTGGAATGAGTCTTAGGTGTAAAAAGCAGAAGTGTTGTTTTTTTTTTAATTTAAGACACACGTTCAAAATTAAAAACACACATTTTTCATGCTGCTATTACCATGAAGTATTGGTATAATTCCTCCATTTAACATACTGGTGGATACTCATGCACACACCTGCACACTTTTATACATTTTTAGTTTACCTCATCTGTATTTTTTTGTGTTTTTCTACTAGGCTATTATTAGACAGATGTATTTTTATATTTATAGTGTTTTAGTTTGGTTATGTTTATAGTTAGATAGCTATGTGTTTTTTATTGATTTTAGTTCTTGTCACAGACCTGATGAAAGCTTTATTGCATTAGTTAGCCAAAATCAATTTTAATTAAAAGTCCTTTTATTTATATATTTTTATGTATATGTTATGCTTTTCTTAATATCTGATTTGGAATGTGGGTTGCAAATAGATAGGTAGTGTTTTCCTTAACTAGGCTTTAGTTTGATCTAATCAGTACTTGTGTGTGGGGCGTAAGTACTTGCTGTTCCAAAATACACTTTTACAGCCCTGTTTATACTATTTGCCATGAATAGACTGGTTTAAAATTAAATAATATGTGTATTGTTCACACCTACTTCTAAGTATATAAAAGCTGGTATGTTTAACATTGTTAAAATATTTCAGATTTTTTGTTGCTGAGGATCAATTGTTTGTGACGAATAAAGGCTTGTTGCTTTAGAACACTACCTAGGTTTCATGATTTTTGGAAATTATTGTGACTGAGCTCATGAAAAAAGTTTTAAGACCACCAGCTTCTCTGTTTTTTATTTTTTCTTGAAAAACGGCAAAATCCGCAAGTGCCACACAAAGCAGGAGAAAACAACGCAAGTTAAAACCTTTCACCACCAGACTTCTTCAGGCTGTAAAAACACATTCATTAGATCAGAACATTTAAATACCATTATTCAATCATATGATGTCCTGACATCAGTCACATGACAAAAAACTTCCATAAACATTATAGCATTTTTAAATTATATGCATAAAAAGTAATACAAATATAAAAGGTTAAAAAATAAAAAAGTGAACGGTTAATAGCAAATTTATACTTTGTTACATTTGTCTCTTAAAAGTGGTTGAAATGAAATACAACCATTCAGTCCAGAAGCAATAAGCCTAATAATCCATCTAAGTTCAGACATTTCTGTTGCATGTGTTATATCACTACCACAAATATTCTTATGCAATACCTTAAGAATGCTAAACTTAAAGTAATGATCCAGTCCATTATCATATATATGTTTGAATAAGGCATTAGTAATCATGTGCCTATTTATATCAGATAAGTGGCTACAAATACGTTGCTTAGCTTGCTGGTTAGTTTTGCCTACATAGTATCCAGTACATGATACACAAGTATCCAAATACACCAGATTGCACGTTTTACAACTGCAGATGCTCTCAGTATCACTTCTTTATTTGTGACTGGATAAGAAAACCTTAGTTGGGCATTGATATATTTACATAACTTGCACTTCCCCCATCCATATGTACCTTTTTTTTTATTCTGCCTATATTTATCTAGGATATGGTGTTCTTTGTAACACAACAATTGTTTTAAGTTATAGCTCCTCTTGTAACCACACCTGGGTTGTGATGGGGTAATGGAGCTTAACTCAGGTGTATCTCTAAGTATATGCCAATGCTTTATTGTGGCGTGTTTGACATATGCAGTAGTCCTATCATGGATAAGCATACACCTGAATGTATTATTATTATTATTTATACATTGTATTTTGAATAGCGTTTGTTGAAAATATTGGTTTTGCTGCAAACTGCCATTGATCGTTTACGTCATTATGAACTTCCCTAGTCAGGAAATGAGAATACCCTCTTTTCTCAAAATCTGATGCCATTTCATCCATCTGTAAATTTCTCAATGTTATCAACAGTATTCAACCTAGCAACCCTCATCATTTGATTACGTATAACATTCTTAAAGGAGAATTGTGGGTGCATACTGTTTCTATGCAAGTATGAACAACGTTTAGCATACTTTTTATATAATTTAGCATCTATCTTTCCAAAACTATTTTGAAATACAGTAACATCTTAAAATTCAACTGCCTCTTTAGATATAGTTTTCCTAATTTTCAAAAAAGTAGTTGTTCCAGAAAAATAGGTAACAAATTCTTCAAAGTCTGATCTCCTTGCCATATTAAACAGATATCACCGACAAAATGGCAATAAAACTTGACATTATCAAAAAAAAATATTTTTTGGTGATAGCACAAATCTCCTTTCCCACATATGCATCACCATGTTTGCATATGTGTTAGCTACAGCTGTTCCCATTGCTACACCTCATGCCTTCCTGTACAGCTGCTCTTTAAAAAGAAAAATCTTATTTGAAAACACCAACATTAATAAGTCGCATAACATTTTTATATATGATTGCGTATATTCTGTAAATTCTGGAACAGTACCTGGGTTTCATAATTTTTGGAAATTATTGCAACCGAGCTCATCAACAAAGTTTTAAGACCACTAGTTTCTCTGTTTTTTTTATTTTTATCTCAACACTCGCGGTGCTGAGGTTGGAACTAGACAGATTCCTGCCCTTGTTCATTTTTTCACTGTAACAGATGAACAGCAATGGATACTTTTTATACAGTTGGGGGGAATGGTTTAGCTGTTTTGAAGTACCTGTAGATGTTTTATATGGTTTACTAGATTGCTGTTTATATATTTATATGCTTATGACCATGTTATACAAATACTCATATCCCACCATAAACAGGTATTAAAACATGTTCTGACAGTTGCTACTGTTTCTCTCCCTGTAACTAAAATATTAATGTGCAGTCAGGGAGAGAAGGTTAATGGGCTTTACATTCCTAGAGACTGGTATTTAATATTTAGGGATGTTTCTAACATGGCAGTGCATGTGCTTATTACACTTTCTGCTCTTGTTATTGTTACTTTCCCTAACTTTCCCGTTGTTGCACAATGCGAACGTTATAACAGCCAAGAGGCATGCATACAGTGCAAGCACGTTTTTAACAGTAAGGACTGCTGCCATAAGATTGTGATTTTCTAATGTCAAATAGTTGTCTTCATGGTGAAGAAACAAGCTATAAGCTGAGCAAGCTCAGAAATCAAAGCTTTCCCGTGAATGTTCGACACTCAGAACTTCCAACGGATAGCTGGTCAGTCTCATAAACACCTCCATGCAACAGACAAGCATTTTTGTAATAGTGGAGAGTTACATGTATTGCAGAATCACTGAAACTTCAGCAATCTGTTTTAACATGTTCCATATGTCATTTGTTTGCAGCTTTGATGCACCGTACAGTCTAGAGATTAAATGGAGCCTCTGTCCCCCCAATCAAGAGTAGCGTTCAAGCAGTAGTTCAGTGCAGTTTCTCTGGGATTTTGCAATCTGTGCAATATACTTTAAAAGGATACTGTTTGCATCTCTGTTGAACTGCATAGTTTCAAATGAAATGTAGTTCTTTTCTTCTAATACAAACAAAGAACAGTGTTCAAGTGATTATTTAGGATGAATATTGCATGCTCAGACAGTTATGCTATCAGTCCTAGCTGTTCTGTTGGGTTTCTTGCAAGTTTTCAAAGTCTAACTACATAACTGCTACTTCTCTAGTCCTGATACTGCTAATACTATGTTTCTCCAATGATGTTTGCTGTAGAAACACAGTCACTGTGAGATCACAGTTTATGAAGACATTGCTTAATGTACAGGATTATGTAACTAATTTCAGGCACTTAGAGATAAATAAATGTTTTTCGTTATTGATGTGAGTACTTGCTATGTGAATAACTCCATATTGACCACACTCTGTGTTATACATGCCATAATAAGATGAGTATGGAATCTTTGCAAAGATTACCTGTTATTTTAATGCCCTCTAAGTTCGTTCATGTTCAGAATCTGTACCTTGTCTAATAGTCATTGCCTGTGTTCAGACAAAATGACTAAGCAGATACTTAGAATGTCGTCACAGATTGTTGAACATCACCCAGTAAGCAGCAAAAACAATTCAGCTGCACAGTTTACAGAAAAGACAGAACAAGACGGTTTCCTCCCACATTACAAAGACATGCATCTGGAGCATTTCTCCCTGGGCCTCCACTGAAAACTGGCTTTGTTTCAAGTTCCAAGTCGGACTTTCCTAGTTAACAAATGTTAAATAAAAAATAAATAAAAGACTGTCAAACTCCTGATCCACAGATGAGATGGGACGTGTGTGTGTGTGTGTGTGTGTGTGTGTGTGTGTGTGTGTGTGTGTGTGTGTGTGTGTGTTTGGAGGGGGGACATGAAATCCAATTAATGATGAAAGTTGCCTTTGCAGCTCAGAATACTGTGTGTAGCTTATGTGTGAATCAGTACATTGCTATTCTTTCTTACTGGGCTATTTTTATTAAAGTCATTGATGGTTTTCTGCTTTTGCTAGGTGTCCTTCCCAAACACCATTAAAGTGGGGTCAATTCTAGAGTTTTTTTTTTTTTTTTGCAGACTAAGTAAATAAAACTATAACTAGGAAGACCTTATTTTAAGTTGGGTGTTACACCTTTACCTGCAACCACTGAATTTTTAGTCATGCTTTTGGGGGAACAGGGAGATCATTAAAATATCAAGATGTGGATAAACTAGACTCAGCTGTCTTATGCACTTGTAGTCCTCTACAGGTACTCCACCTGACTGGGCAATTCTTGACTGAGGTGTTTGTGTATAAACTAGAGTCAGCTGTCTATGCACTTGTGGTCCTGTACAAGTAATCCACCTGGTTGAGGAGGAGTTGCCTGAGGGGGTTTGTACTACTCAACATTATTGCTTCCTGGAAGGTTTATGTACATATACATGTTTGTGTTTTACTGTATTAGTGTACTTGCCAGAACAATCAATCAGTTAACATCATTTGAAAGTAATTATGTTCTGCTGCATTCATTGTGCATATGAAAGCCTTTTTGTTGTATTGAAAACCAAAACGTCATAAATATTGTATCAAGAACTGGTTAGCTCACAGTGATATTTTACTTCCAGTTCCGCATTTATATAATTTCCTAGTCATTCATAATAAGAAAATTTCACATTCCTTTTTGCTTAAAATTGCTACTTCTTGAAGCATTTTCTAGTGTTAGTGTACAAGAACAAAGGGGACATCCATAACTGTGGGCAATATGACAGTATCAAACTCCTGTCGCACTGCATGAAAGTTGTGGAGAGGGTGATTAACAAATGAATATGCAGAGTAGTACAAAGTAAGATGGGATGAGCAGTTTGGACTCAGATCAGGATGCAACACAACTTCCCAGATGTTTGCAGTGAGAAAGAAAGTTGAGAAAAAGCTGGAGATGAGGAAAGAGTCCAACTGGGCATTCCTAGACTTGGAGAAAGCACATCATAAGGTCTCAACAAAGCTGATTTGGGAAGTCCTGCAGTGCGTTTACCAAAGTCTGAAAAATATTGGTAGAATTAGTGCAGGTCATGTACAAGGATCCAATGACTCAAGTACAAATAGTCTTTGGTCTCACAGAGGGGTTTCCACTGGGATTAAGTCTGCATCAGTTTCAGCTCTGAGCCCAGTGCTGTTCATACTGGTGATGGACTACATTAGCAAACAGTCTGGAGGAGACAGATCAACAAAGCTGCAGTATGCAGATGATATAGCATTACAGGCAAGCTTTGAACAACGACTTCTGCAAAGGATAGAGAAATAGAATGCAAAACTGAAGACACATAGGATTAAAATGAGCACAGAAAAGACAGTTGTAATGGCAGTAAATGGTAAGAAATCAGAAGAAGCTGAGAATTGAGATAGAAGGGAAGATAGTGGAAGAGGTTTACAGCTTGAAGTATCTGGGAGGGGTAGTTGAGAAGAAAGTCTGAATGAGGAGGTCAAAGCTAGAATTGGAGGGGCTACAGCCAGCTGGCACAGAGTGGCAAGGGTAGTGTACGACAGAAGAATGCCAAAGAAGCTGAAGTGTAAGTTGTGCAAATCAGCGATGTGACCAGTACTACTGTACAGTACAGAAACAGTAAAGGCAGAGCAGTTAAGGAAACTAGAGATGATAGAGAAGTGCTCAAGATGGGTGGTAGCATGCACACTATGGGACAGTTGAAGAAATGTGGCCATCAGAAAAGAATCCAAAGTAGCTCCAATTGCAGAAAAAATAATTGCAAAAAAAAAATCATAGAGAACATATTATGATGGTTCAGGCAAATATGCAGTAAAGCAGAAGACAATTGGTGAAGATGATTTGGGACAGACAAGAAGAAGACAAGAGGAAACAATGTCCAGTAATGAGATATGTGTATGCATGTATTTATTTATTTACTGACATTTGTTAACCAGGAAAGTCCAACTGGGTAATAAATATCCATTTCCAGTGGAGACCCAGAGAGAAAAGCTCCAGAGAGCTGGATAATATCAAATAAAACAGCAGTATTGATGTAACTAAAAATAAACATATGTACATGCAATTTGACAGTGTAATGCATAAGATGCAATAAAGCATAAAGAGACACCAGTGATGTAATAATAAAAACAAAACAATAAAAAAATGACCAATATGGCAACCAGTATGTATAAAAGCAATAAATGTTTAATCTGTTATACTAGGAAATAAAAAAGAATTATATAAAAAATGATTAAGTCCCCCCTGAGAATTGGGAGAGGGGAGGTGTTGAAAGGTACACATAAATAGTATGATGAACAGGTAGCCAGAATGTGAAGTATTTGTTGATGTAGATCATACAGGTGAGGTGCATGGGCATAGCAAGAAATTCTATTAGAGATGACCTAAATACATGGGGGCTAGATATACTTCTGCCTGAATTTGGGACAGAGTTCCATAGTTTGGCGATGCAGTGTGAGTATGCAATTTATCCCACAGTTTTTTCGTTTATAGATTTCAAGCAGGTTGTTGTCTTGATAACACAGAGGGTGATTTGGGAGATGTTGTTGAAGTACTGAGGGGATACAAGGGCAGTTAGAAGGGTTTGGTAGTATTTTATAAGTTAGATGAAGTTGTGTATCAGGTAGTTGATGTGGGAGTTCTAACCAGCTGAGAGCATGTGATGCAGAGCAATGTCAAATGTGGCAGGTTATCTGCAGATCTAGCCGTCTTGTTATAACATCATTCCAGCTGTGATTTACGAGAGATCTGGATGTTAGTCAAACTAGATTAGCCAAAGTTTGAGTACTTTTTAGGTAGGGGCAAGGGTATTTAAAGTCTTCATGAATATATTGTTGAAATTGTTAATGGCTTCATCTACGGGTGGGGTTTTGAATGGAGACCAGTTAAAAGATTTTAGTAAATTATTGAGAGTGTCAGGATAAACAAAAGATATTGGGTAGTTCTATACTGATGTCTTTTTAGCTGGTGGGTGATTCCTGTGGCAAATATATGGTGATAATCACTAAGGGAATCAGGAAGTATCCCTGAGTTAGCATAACAAGTATCTTGTCAAGGATAAAACTTTTATGACTCCATTTGTTGAGTTGAGTAGGAGAAGAGATTAGCTGTTTGAACCCATACAAGTTAAGACTAGTAGTTGGGGTGGTAGATGTCATTCACAACCAGTCAAAGTTAATGTTGCCTAATAATAATGGTTTCAGTAGTAACACTTGTAGTTATCCAGCAAATAATTTCTTCTAATAAGCTAATATTATTACCTGGTGGTATGTAGAGTGCACACGGCTTCTTATTTATTTTTTTAATATAGATAAGAGCATAGCTGGCTAGAAGCATAGGCCAGCTAGGCAGCCACCTAGGGCATCTCTCTAGCAGGGGTGCTTTGACAGTAAACTGGATGGCGTAAATAGACCAGATAGGGGCACCAGGTGGTGTGGGGGTATGCTGTGGAACCCTTTTGCCTAGGGCATCACTTGACCTAAGGCTGATCCTGGATAAGAGAGATAAGAAGCTCTGCATTTTTGAAGTCTAGTATGTTAGTTTTGAGGGGTAACAACATTAGTTATTGTATATAATTGCAATGCCTCCCCCCTTTTTGTGTAGTCTTTCCCACTGAATTATATTGTAGCCAGGGAATAGAATTTCAGAATCTTGTATATGGGGTTTTAGCCACGTTTTGGGAATGACAATAATATCTAGTGATTATTTAAGAAACTACGCTTGTAGGTCTGTAATTTTGTTTAGAATACTACGAATGTAATAGAGGTAAGAAGTTTTGTGGGTGTTAAATGGGAGTTAGAAGCAAAGGTGAATGGATGGATAAGGCTGAGGGGTCGGAGTTGAGATGAATGTCACCTCAAAGAGTGGATTGGGATTAGTTAGTTTTTTATAAAGTTTATGAATTTATTCCAGGTTGTGTCAAAGTGAACCAAATGTTTTTAATTTAAAAGGTGAATAGACTGGATATTAAATACATTTCAGGAAATAGATATGACTGAGTATACACAGAGTGGCTGTTAGTGTGTCAGTGTGGATAAAGTGTGAGAGTACCATAGTAGGTAGTAAGGTGACATAAAGTGAAGAGTAGACATGTGAAGATGTACAAGGATAAGAATGTAGACAGAAAATTGTGTGAGCGAAGACACGCAACAACCATGCATGATTGTCAAAGAAGGTAGGTTAGAGACATTAAATCAAGAAGATTGAGACAGTTGACATGTCATCCTAACCCCAGGTAGAAAATGGGGGGAAAAGGGGGATTGATGATGATGATTCTTCTTGAAAGGTTTGTAAATATATGCAAGTTTGTGTCTCACAGCATAGGACCATTTCTAAGAAGTCTCTTGGTGATGCCCTTTTAAAAATGATTTTGTTTTCCTGCATCCATCGTGCAGCTGCAAGCTTGTTATCACAGCACTGAAATCTAGGAGGGGATGCATTTGTATGTAGCACAAGTAATCTCATCACAGCACTGAAATCTAGGAGGGGATGTATTTGTATGTAGCACAATAATCTCACATTGTTTTGCTGCTTGATAAACTGTTACGTAGCACCATAGTTAGAACGTTTTACATCCTTCATGCTAAGAAGGGTTCATGTTGTTTTTGTATGCATATTCTTGGTTGTGTCTCACTGCATTGGTGCATCTGTCAGGAAAAAAAAATAGACTATATTTTAAAAATGATTGCGCTATGTGTCACATATTCATTGTGTAACTGAAAACTTGTTATTGTGGTACTGAAAAGCAAGAGGGAATGTATCACATGGAATTGTTCACCTCAAGATGTTGCTTTACTGACAGATGCACAGTGATGTAGCTTTTATGTATCACCTTCAGAAGTACAAAAGTCATTTCTGTATTTGGTGCATTTGCTGGTTATCAGAGGAGAGTAGCTTGAAGTATACACAGTTTGTAGTACTTAAACTTGTGTACATTTTCTTTAGTGTGACACTTGCTTGTCAAACATAGTTACAGTTAATACCAGCTTATATACCTCTCAACTGCTCAGGTTTTCACAGACTATCCAGACTTTTACTTCATATTGTGGTCTACTCCTCATAAAATCTGTGATTTTCTGGTGAATCATTGTGGATTAAGGTAATTAAATAATGACAAGCATTTGAGTTTTAGACTTCATATCCTTCAAAAAATGCACTTTAACACAAACCCTGTTATGCTAACTTTCTAAGTTTATTAAAGCAGTATTGAAAATCTGTCCCTGTTTTTTTGGCCTTTGCCCCCCGTTTATTTTAGGCTCTGTCCGGATGTGTTGATGTGACAGGTTGAGAGAGATGCTGGCTTGCAAACTGTATTATTTAATTAATGACTCAATGTCTTTATCTATTTATTTAGTTTTGTACACTGGCTCTCAGCTGAATGTAGAGCTGAGTTAATGCAATCATTCTTGTGCGGTCTTTGAGTCATTTCAGTTTGGAACTCATGCTATAGACAAAGCAGCTCTGTTATTCTACTTTGGCTCTTTGCACTCCCCAGAGACCTCCAGTCTAGCCAGAATACCTTGATGAATTAGTCAATATAGCCTCTATGTATATGTTGTTTTGTACTTGGGAAGGGAGACAGTTTTATGTAAC